>NW_026783433.1:300000-440000 GCF_949774975.1 Lagenorhynchus albirostris
CTCCCGATCACACGGTTGATCATACTCTGGGTTCCACATGCATGTTTTAGCTGAAGGAAGAATACCTTAAACCTGGAGAGTTGAGACCCGTGGAATGGGTACCATGCAATATGACTTCAAAGGGTCTTCATTTGCTCACCGAACCTCTCCAATCCTATCACTGCTGCCTTTATGCCCCTGTACACACACTTGATTCTCTTTCAGAGACATAGCAATCCATAGGTTTTAAGATACTTCCTAGTCAGGTACACTCTTAGGCATTTAATATGGGGTGTTGAGTCCATTTCGTTGAGCAAGGAGTAGCTCTTGTCTATTCCATATTTGGCTTAAGGAACTTTATCTGTGCTCATTTCAATCTCTGGTTTTATGCAGCACCCCAACTCACCTTTCCCCTTAAGCAAGCATAAGTTGGGTTTCTAAATTTGAGACCCTGTTCTGTTTTGTAATTCAGTTCCTGTGTAGCCAAGTTTACATTCCGTGTATTAGTGATATCTTATGATGTTTCTTTTTCTGTGTGACTTATTTCAGTTAGAATCATCATACCTGAATCCACTCATTATGCTGCTACGGGCCTGATGACATAGATTTCATTGCTGAGTGATACTGCATTGTACGTAAGTACCACAACTTCTTTATCCATTTTTCACTTTCTGCGATATTGAACTTGTACCGTAAACCAGGTTCTTGTAAACAGAGCCGTCCCAACCTTTGGGGTGGCTGTGTCTTTTTGATTTTAATTTCCCTAAGCTATAGGACCATAAGTGGAAGTGCCCTAGGCTCTGTTGCTTTGTTTTTTAGATGTTTCAGGAAACACCATACACTTCTCCCGAGTGGCTGTTGGCAATTTACATCCCGCCCATCAGCATAACAAGGCTCCCAGTTCTCCATGGCCTGTCCTGCCTTTCTGGATTTTACACTTTTTTCAGATGTCCCTTTTGACCGGGGGGAAGTGAGACTTCATTGTAGTGCAGATTTCCTTTGCAAGCTTGCTTGGTTGGCCAAAAAGGGCGTATGCGTTTTTTCCTGAATATATTCAGGAGAAAACGCATACGCCCTTTTTGGCCAAGTGCATCATTGTGGACGTTCTGCCTCTTTTCCTATGCTTTAAATGCAATTCCAGTCTACCTCCTGAAATCGGTTTCCTGCAATTCTGCCCCGCTTTCAAGTCCTCTTGGCAGCCTTACTTCAGTATATTTTTGGACGATAGCTGTCATTTATAACTCTGCAGGTTTGTGAATTACAGTGCCCCTGAGCTCCTTTCTTCAACTCGCTTTCTCGTGAGCTGGCCGCAACCCCGCAGGATGGCTTCAGGCCCTAATCTGCTTCCGGCACGGCACACTGAGCCTTTGGTTAATTCCTCTTCCTGGTGGGAAATGAGAGTTAAATTTGCCCGTCCAGACACCTCCAGCTAGTCTGTCATTGGTTCTCCCTATTCCTGTTCATCTTCCGCAGAAATTGCAAACTGGGCCAAACAGGAGGTTAAAGGCACTGACTCTCCAAGTCGGGAGAGTGTTAGTAAAGCGTCTGGAATGTTGCACCCGAGTACCAGGGGACGAAAACTGAGACATATTGGAACACGTCTCCCGATCACACGGTTGATCATACTCTGGGTTCCACATGCATGTTTTAGCTGAAGGAAGAATACCTTAAACCTGGAGAGTTGAGACCCGTGGAATGGGTACCATGCAATATGACTTCAAAGGGTCTTCATTTGCTCACCGAACCTCTCCAATCCTATCACTGCTGCGTTTATGCCCCTGTACACACGCTTGATTCTCTTTCGGAGACATAGCAATCCATAGGTTTTAAGATACTTCCTAGTCAGTTATATTCTTAGGCGTTTAATATGGGGTGTTGAATCCATTTCGTTGAGCAAGGAGTAGCTCTTGTCTATTCCATATTTGGCTTAAGGAACTTTATCTGTGCTCATTTCAATCTCTGGTTTTATGCAGCACCCCAACTCACCTTTCCCCTTAAGCAAGCATAAGTTGGGTTTCTAAATTTGAGACCCTGTTCTGTTTTGTAATTCAGTTCCTGTGTAGCCAAGTTTACATTCCGTCTATTAGTGATATCTTATGATGTTTCTTTTTCTGTGTGACTTATTTCAGTTAGAATCATCATACCTGAATCCACTCATTATGCTGCTACGGGCCTGATGACATAGATTTCATTGCTGAGTGATACTGCATTGTACGTAAGTACCACAACTTCTTTATCCATTTTTCACTTTCTGCGATATTGAACTTGTACCGTAAACCAGGTTCTTGTAAACAGAGCCGTCCCAACCTTTGGGGTGGCTGTGTCTTTTTGATTTTAATTTCCCTAAGCTATAGGACCATAAGTGGAAGTGCCCTAGGCTCTGTTGCTTTGTTTTTTAGATGTTTCAGGAAACACCATACACTTCTCCCGAGTGGCTGTTGGCAATTTACATCCCGCCCATCAGCATAACAAGGCTCCCAGTTCTCCATGGCCTGTCCTGCCTTTCTGGATTTTACACTTTTTTCAGATGGCCCTTTTGACCGGGGGGAAGTGAGACTTCATTGTAGTGCAGATTTCCTTTGCAAGCTTGCTTGGTTGGCCAAAAAGGGCGTATGCGTTTTTTCCTGAATATATTCAGGAAAAAACGCATACGCCCTTTTTGGCCAAGTGCATCATTGTGGACGTTCTGCCTCTTTTCCTATGCTTTCAATGCAATTCCAGTCTACCTCCTGAAATCGGTTTCCTGCAATTCTGCCCCGCTTTCAAGTCCTCTTGGCAGCCTTACTTCAGTATATTTTTGGACGATAGCTGTCATTTATAACTCTGCAGGTTTGTGAATTACAGTGCCCCTGAGCTCCTTTCTTCAACTCGCTTTCTCGTGAGCTGGCCGCAACACCGCAGGATGGCTTCAGGCCCTAATCTGGTTCCGGCACGGCACGCTGAGCCTTTGGTTAATTCCTCTTCCTGGTGCGAAATGAGAGTTAAATTTGCCCGTCCAGACACCTCCAGCTAGTCTGTCATTGGTTCTCCCTATTCCTGTTCATCTTCCGCAGAAATTGCAAACTGGGCCAAACAGGAGGTTAAAGGCACTGACTCTCCAAGTCGGGAGAGTGTTAGTAAAGCATCTGGAATGTTGCACCCGAGTACCAGGGGACGAAAACTGAGACATATTGGAACACGTCTCCCGATCACACGGTTGATCATACTCTGGGTTCCACATGCATGTTTTAGCTGAAGGAAGAATACCTTAAACCT
The DNA here is from genome assembly GCF_949774975.1 of Lagenorhynchus albirostris. NCBI lineage: Eukaryota > Metazoa > Chordata > Mammalia > Artiodactyla > Delphinidae > Lagenorhynchus > Lagenorhynchus albirostris. The sequence goes on from NW_026783433.1 coordinate 303,235, forward strand.
GGAGAGTTGAGACCCGTGGAATGGGTACCATGCAATATGACTTCAAAGGGTCTTCATTTGCTCACCGAACCTCTCCAATCCTATCACTGCTGCGTTTATGCCCCTGTACACACGCTTGATTCTCTTTCGGAGACATAGCAATCCATAGGTTTTAAGATACTTCCTAGTCAGTTATATTCTTAGGCGTTTAATATGGGGTGTTGAATCCATTTCGTTGAGCAAGGAGTAGCTCTTGTCTATTCCATATTTGGCTTAAGGAACTTTATCTGTGCTCATTTCAATCTCTGGTTTTATGCAGCACCCCAACTCACCTTTCCCCTTAAGCAAGCATAAGTTGGGTTTCTAAATTTGAGACCCTGTTCTGTTTTGTAATTCAGTTCCTGTGTAGCCAAGTTTACATTCCGTGTATTAGTGATATCTTATGATGTTTCTTTTTCTGTGTGACTTATTTCAGTTAGAATCATCGTACCTGAATCCACTCATTATGCTGCTACGGGCCTGATGACATAGATTTCATTGCTGAGTGATACTGCATTGTACGTAAGTACCACAACTTCTTTATCCATTTTTCACTTTCTGCGATATTGAACTTGTACCGTAAACCAGGTTCTTGTAAACAGAGCCGTCCCAACCTTTGGGGTGGCTGTGTCTTTTGATTTTAATTTCCCTAAACTATAGGACCATAAGTGGAAGTGCCCTAGGCTCTGTTGCTTTGTTTTTTAGATGTTTCAGGAAACACCATACACTTCTCCCGAGTGGCTGTTGGCAATTTACATCCCGCCCATCAGCATAACAAGGCTCCCAGTTCTCCATGGCCTGTCCTGCCTTTCTGGATTTTACACTTTTTTCAGATGGCCCTTTTGACCGGGGGGAAGTGAGACTTCACTGTAGTGCAGATTTCCTTTGCAAGCTTGCTTGGTTGGCCAAAAAGGGCGTATGCGTTTTTTCCTGAATATATTCAGGAAAAAATGCATACGCCCTTTTTGGCCAAGTGCATCATTGTGGACGTTCTGCCTCTTTTCCTATGCTTTAAATGCAATTCCAGTCTACCTCCTGAAATCGGTTTCCTGCAATTCTGCCCCGCTTTCAAGTCCTCTTGGCAGCCTTACTTCAGTATATTTTTGGACGATAGCTGGCATTTATAACTCTGCAGGTTTGTGAATTACAGTGCCCCTGAGCTCCTTTCTTCAACTCGCTTTCTCGTGAGCTGGCCGCAACACCGCAGGATGGCTTCAGGCCCTAATCTGGTTCCGGCACGGCACGCTGAGCCTTTGGTTAATTCCTCTTCCTGGTGGGAAATGAGAGTTAAATTTGCCCGTCCAGACACCTCCAGCTAGTCTGTCATTGGTTCTCCCTATTCCTGTTCATCTTCCGCAGAAATTGCAAACTGGGCCAAACAGGAGGTTAAAGGCACTGACTCTCCAAGTCGGGAGAGTGTTAGTAAAGCGTCTGGAATGTTGCACCCGAGTACCAGGGGACGAAAACTGAGACATATTGGAACACGTCTCCCGATCACACGGTTGATCATACTCTGGGTTCCACATGCATGTTTTAGCTGAAGGAAGAATACCTTAAACCTGGAGAGTTGAGACCCGTGGAATGGGTACCATGCAATATGACTTCAAAGGGTCTTCATTTGCTCACCGAACCTCTCCAATCCTATCACTGCTGCGTTTATGCCCCTGTACACACACTTGATTCTCTTTCAGAGACATAGCAATCCATAGGTTTTAAGATACTTCCTAGTCAGGTACACTCTTAGGCATTTAATATGGGGTGTTGAGTCCATTTCGTTGAGCAAGGAGTAGCTCTTGTCTATTCCATATTTGGCTTAAGGAACTTTATCTGTGCTCATTTCAATCTCTGGTTTTATGCAGCACCCCAACTCACCTTTCCCCTTAAGCAAGCATAAGTTGGGTTTCTAAATTTGAGACCCTGTTCTGTTTTGTAATTCAGTTCCTGTGTAGCCAAGTTTACATTCCGTGTATTAGTGATATCTTATGATGTTTCTTTTCCTGTGTGACTTATTTCAGTTAGAATCATCGTACCTGAATCCACTCATTATGCTGCTACGGGCCTGATGACATAGATTTCATTGCTGAGTGATACTGCATTGTACGTAAGTACCACAACTTCTTTATCCATTTTTCACTTTCTGCGATATTGAACTTGTACCGTAAACCAGGTTCTTGTAAACAGAGCCGTCCCAACCTTTGGGGTGGCTGTGTCTTTTGATTTTAATTTCCCTAAGCTATAGGACCATAAGTGGAAGTGCCCTAGGCTCTGTTGCTTTGTTTTTTAGATGTTTCAGGAAACACCATACACTTCTCCCGAGTGGCTGTTGGCAATTTACATCCCGCCCATCAGCATAACAAGGCTCCCAGTTCTCCATGGCCTGTCCTGCCTTTCTGGATTTTACACTTTTTTCAGATGGCCCTTTTGACCGGGGGGAAGTGAGACTTCACTGTAGTGCAGATTTCCTTTGCAAGCTTGCTTGGTTGGCCAAAAAGGGTGTATGCGTTTTTTCCTGAATATATTCAGGAAAAAACGCATACGCCCTTTTTGGCCAAGTGCATCATTGTGGACGTTCTGCCTCTTTTCCTATGCTTTAAATGCAATTCCAGTCTACCTCCTGAAATCGGTTTCCTGCAATTCTGCCCCGCTTTCAAGTCCTCTTGGCAGCCTTACTTCAGTATATTTTTGGACGATAGCTGGCATTTATAACTCTGCAGGTTTGTGAATTACAGTGCCCCTGAGCTCCTTTCTTCAACTCGCTTTCTCGTGAGCTGGCCGCAACACCGCAGGATGGCTTCAGGCCCTAATCTGGTTCCGGCACGGCACGCTGAGCCTTTGGTTAATTCCTCTTCCTGGTGGGAAATGAGAGTTAAATTTGCCCGTCCAGACACCTCCAGCTAGTCTGTCATTGGTTCTCCCTATTCCTGTTCATCTTCCGCAGAAATTGCAAACTGGGCCAAACAGGAGGTTAAAGGCACTGACTCTCCAAGTCGGGAGAGTGTTAGTAAAGCGTCTGGAATGTTGCACCCGAGTACCAGGGGACGAAAACTGAGACATATTGGAACACGTCTCCCGATCACACGGTTGATCATACTCTGGGTTCCACATGCATGTTTTAGCTGAAGGAAGAATACCTTAAACCTGGAGAGTTGAGACCCGTGGAATGGGTACCATGCAATATGACTTCAAAGGGTCTTCATTTGCTCACCGAACCTCTCCAATCCTATCACTGCTGCGTTTATGCCCCTGTACACACGCTTGATTCTCTTTCGGAGACATAGCAATCCATAGGTTTTAAGATACTTCCTAGTCAGTTATATTCTTAGGCGTTTAATATGGGGTGTTGAATCCATTTCGTTGAGCAAGGAGTAGCTCTTGTCTATTCCATATTTGGCTTAAGGAACTTTATCTGTGCTCATTTCAATCTCTGGTTTTATGCAGCACCCCAACTCACCTTTCCCCTTAAGCAAGCATAAGTTGGGTTTCTAAATTTGAGACCCTGTTCTGTTTTGTAATTCAGTTCCTGTGTAGCCAAGTTTACATTCCGTGTATTAGTGATATCTTATGATGTTTCTTTTTCTGTGTGACTTATTTCAGTTAGAATCATCGTACCTGAATCCACTCATTATGCTGCTACGGGCCTGATGACATAGATTTCATTGCTGAGTGATACTGCATTGTACGTAAGTACCACAACTTCTTTATCCATTTTTCACTTTCTGCGATATTGAACTTGTACCGTAAACCAGGTTCTTGTAAACAGAGCCGTCCCAACCTTTGGGGTGGCTGTGTCTTTTGATTTTAATTTCCCTAAACTATAGGACCATAAGTGGAAGTGCCCTAGGCTCTGTTGCTTTGTTTTTTAGATGTTTCAGGAAACACCATACACTTCTCCCGAGTGGCTGTTGGCAATTTACATCCCGCCCATCAGCATAACAAGGCTCCCAGTTCTCCATGGCCTGTCCTGCCTTTCTGGATTTTACACTTTTTTCAGATGGCCCTTTTGACCGGGGGGAAGTGAGACTTCACTGTAGTGCAGATTTCCTTTGCAAGCTTGCTTGGTTGGCCAAAAAGGGCGTATGCGTTTTTTCCTGAATATATTCAGGAGAAAACGCATACGCCCTTTTTGGCCAAGTGCATCATTGTGGACGTTCTGCCTCTTTTCCTATGCTTTAAATGCAATTCCAGTCTACCTCCTGAAATCGGTTTCCTGCAATTCTGCCCCGCTTTCAAGTCCTCTTGGCAGCCTTACTTCAGTATATTTTTGGACGATAGCTGTCATTTATAACTCTGCAGGTTTGTGAATTACAGTGCCCCTGAGCTCCTTTCTTCAACTCGCTTTCTCGTGAGCGGGCCGCAACACCGCAGGATGGCTTCAGGCCCTAATCTGGTTCCGGCACGGCACGCTGAGCCTTTGGTTAATTCCTCTTCCTGGTGCGAAATGAGAGTTAAATTTGCCCGTCCAGACACCTCCAGCTAGTCTGTCATTGGTTCTCCCTATTCCTGTTCATCTTCCGCAGAAATTGCAAACTGGGCCAAACAGGAGGTTAAAGGCACTGACTCTCCAAGTCGGGAGAGTGTTAGTAAAGCGTCTGGAATGTTGCACCCGAGTACCAGGGGACGAAAACTGAGACATATTGGAACACGTCTCCCGATCACACGGTTGATCATACTCTGGGTTCCACATGCATGTTTTAGCTGAAGGAAGAATACCTTAAACCTGGAGAGTTGAGACCCGTGGAATGGGTACCATGCAATATGACTTCAAAGGGTCTTCATTTGCTCACCGAACCTCTCCAATCCTATCACTGCTGCGTTTATGCCCCTGTACACACGCTTGATTCTCTTTCGGAGACATAGCAATCCATAGGTTTTAAGATACTTCCTAGTCAGTTATATTCTTAGGCGTTTAATATGGGGTGTTGAATCCATTTCGTTGAGCAAGGAGTAGCTCTTGTCTATTCCATATTTGGCTTAAGGAACTTTATCTGTGCTCATTTCAATCTCTGGTTTTATGCAGCACCCCAACTCACCTTTCCCCTTAAGCAAGCATAAGTTGGGTTTCTAAATTTGAGACCCTGTTCTGTTTTGTAATTCAGTTCCTGTGTAGCCAAGTTTACATTCCGTGTATTAGTGATATCTTATGATGTTTCTTTTCCTGTGTGACTTATTTCAGTTAGAATCATCGTACCTGAATCCACTCATTATGCTGCTACGGGCCTGATGACATAGATTTCATTGCTGAGTGATACTGCATTGTACGTAAGTACCACAACTTCTTTATCCATTTTTCACTTTCTGCGATACTGAACTTGTACCGTAAACCAGGTTCTTGTAAACAGAGCCGTCCCAACCTTTGGGGTGGCTGTGTCTTTTGATTTTAATTTCCCTAAGCTATAGGACCATAAGTGGAAGTGCCCTAGGCTCTGTTGCTTTGTTTTTTAGATGTTTCAGGAAACACCATACACTTCTCCCGAGTGGCTGTTGGCAATTGACATCCCGCCCATCAGCATAACAAGGCTCCCAGTTCTCCATGGCCTGTCCTGCCTTTCTGGATTTTACACTTTTTTCAGATGGCCCTTTTGACCGGGGGGAAGTGAGACTTCATTGTAGTGCAGATTTCCTTTGCAAGCTTGCTTGGTTGGCCAAAAAGGGCGTATGCGTTTTTTCCTGAATATATTCAGGAGAAAACGCATACGCCCTTTTTGGCCAAGTGCATCATTGTGGACGTTCTGCCTCTTTTCCTATGCTTTAAATGCAATTCCAGTCTACCTCCTGAAATCGGTTTCCTGCAATTCTGCCCCGCTTTCAAGTCCTCTTGGCAGCCTTACTTCAGTATATTTTTGGACGATAGCTGTCATTTATAACTCTGCAGGTTTGTGAATTACAGTGCCCCTGAGCTCCTTTCTTCAACTCGCTTTCTCGTGAGCTGGCCGCAACCCCGCAGGATGGCTTCAGGCCCTAATCTGGTTCCGGCACGGCATGCTGAGCCTTTGGTTAATTCCTCTTCCTGGTGGGAAATGAGAGTTAAATTTGCCCGTCCAGACACCTCCAGCTAGTCTGTCATTGGTTCTCCCTATTCCTGTTCATCTTCCGCAGAAATTGCAAACTGGGCCAAACAGGAGGTTAAAGGCACTGACTCTCCAAGTCGGGAGAGTGTTAGTAAAGCGTCTGGAATGTTGCACCCGAGTACCAGGGGACGAAAACTGAGACATATTGGAACACGTCTCCCGATCACACGGTTGATCATACTCTGGGTTCCACATGCATGTTTTAGCTGAAGGAAGAATACCTTAAACCTGGAGAGTTGAGACCCGTGGAATGGGTACCATGCAATATGACTTCAAAGGGTCTTCATTTGCTCACCGAACCTCTCCAATCCTATCACTGCTGCGTTTATGCCCCTGTACACACACTTGATTCTCTTTCAGAGACATAGCAATCCATAGGTTTTAAGATACTTCCTAGTCAGGTACACTCTTAGGCATTTAATATGGGGTGTTGAGTCCATTTCGTTGAGCAAGGAGTAGCTCTTGTCTATTCCATATTTGGCTTAAGGAACTTTATCTGTGCTCATTTCAATCTCTGGTTTTATGCAGCACCCCAACTCACCTTTCCCCTTAAGCAAGCATAAGTTGGGTTTCTAAATTTGAGACCCTGTTCTGTTTTGTAATTCAGTTCCTGTGTAGCCAAGTTTACATTCCGTGTATTAGTGATATCTTATGATGTTTCTTTTCCTGTGTGACTTATTTCAGTTAGAATCATCGTACCTGAATCCACTCATTATGCTGCTACGGGCCTGATGACATAGATTTCATTGCTGAGTGATACTGCATTGTACGTAAGTACCACAACTTCTTTATCCATTTTTCACTTTCTGCGATACTGAACTTGTACCGTAAACCAGGTTCTTGTAAACAGAGCCGTCCCAACCTTTGGGGTGGCTGTGTCTTTTGATTTTAATTTCCCTAAGCTATAGGACCATAAGTGGAAGTGCCCTAGGCTCTGTTGCTTTGTTTTTTAGATGTTTCAGGAAACACCATACACTTCTCCCGAGTGGCTGTTGGCAATTGACATCCCGCCCATCAGCATAACAAGGCTCCCAGTTCTCCATGGCCTGTCCTGCCTTTCTGGATTTTACACTTTTTTCAGATGGCCCTTTTGACCGGGGGGAAGTGAGACTTCATTGTAGTGCAGATTTCCTTTACAAGCTTGCTTGGTTGGCCAAAAAGGGCGTATGCGTTTTTTCCTGAATATATTCAGGAGAAAACGCATACGCCCTTTTTGGCCAAGTGCATCATTGTGGACGTTCTGCCTCTTTTCCTATGCTTTAAATGCAATTCCAGTCTACCTCCTGAAATCGGTTTCCTGCAATTCTGCCCCGCTTTCAAGTCCTCTTGGCAGCCTTACTTCAGTATATTTTTGGACGATAGCTGTCATTTATAACTCTGCAGGTTTGTGAATTACAGTGCCCCTGAGCTCCTTTCTTCAACTCGCTTTCTCGTGAGCTGGCCGCAACCCCGCAGGATGGCTTCAGGCCCTAATCTGGTTCCGGCACGGCACGCTGAGCCTTTGGTTAATTCCTCTTCCTGGTGGGAAATGAGAGTTAAATTTGCCCGTCCAGACACCTCCAGCTAGTCTGTCATTGGTTCTCCCTATTCCTGTTCATCTTCCGCAGAAATTGCAAACTGGGCCAAACAGGAGGTTAAAGGCACTGACTCTCCAAGTCGGGAGAGTGTTAGTAAAGCGTCTGGAATATTGCACCCGAGTACCAGGGGACGAAAACTGAGACATATTGGAACACGTCTCCCGATCACACGGTTGATCATACTCTGGGTTCCACATGCATGTTTTAGCTGAAGGAAGAATACCTTAAACCTGGAGAGTTGAGACCCGTGGAATGGGTACCATGCAATATGACTTCAAAGGGTCTTCATTTGCTCACCGAACCTCTCCAATCCTATCACTGCTGCGTTTATGCCCCTGTACACACACTTGATTCTCTTTCAGAGACATAGCAATCCATAGGTTTTAAGATACTTCCTAGTCAGGTACACTCTTAGGCATTTAATATGGGGTGTTGAGTCCATTTCGTTGAGCAAGGAGTAGCTCTTGTCTATTCCATATTTGGCTTAAGGAACTTTATCTGTGCTCATTTCAATCTCTGGTTTTATGCAGCACCCCAACTCACCTTTCCCCTTAAGTAAGCATAAGTTGGGTTTCTAAATTTGAGACCCTGTTCTGTTTTGTAATTCAGTTCCTGTGTAGCCAAGTTTACATTCCGTGTATTAGTGATATCTTATGATGTTTCTTTTTCTGTGTGACTTATTTCAGTTAGAATCATCGTACCTGAATCCACTCATTATGCTGCTACGGGCCTGATGACATAGATTTCATTGCTGAGTGATACTGCATTGTACGTAAGTACCACAACTTCTTTATCCATTTTTCACTTTCTGCGATATTGAACTTGTACCGTAAACCAGGTTCTTGTAAACAGAGCCGTCCCAACCTTTGGGGTGGCTGTGTCTTTTGATTTTAATTTCCCTAAGCTATAGGACCATAAGTGGAAGTGCCCTAGGCTCTGTTGCTTTGTTTTTTAGATGTTTCAGGAAACACCATACACTTCTCCCGAGTGGCTGTTGGCAATTGACATCCCGCCCATCAGCATAACAAGGCTCCCAGTTCTCCATGGCCTGTCCTGCCTTTCTGGATTTTACACTTTTTTCAGATGGCCCTTTTGACCGGGGGGAAGTGAGACTTCACTGTAGTGCAGATTTCCTTTGAAAGCTTGCTTGGTTGGCCAAAAAGGGCGTATGCGTTTTTTCCTGAATATATTCAGGAAAAAACGCATACGCCCTTTTTGGCCAAGTGCATCATTGTGGACGTTCTGCCTCTTTTCCTATGCTTTAAATGCAATTCCAGTCTACCTCCTGAAATCGGTTTCCTGCAATTCTGCCCCGCTTTCAAGTCCTCTTGGCAGCCTTACTTCAGTATATTTTTGGACGATAGCTGTCATTTATAACTCTGCAGGTTTGTGAATTACAGTGCCCCTGAGCTCCTTTCTTCAACTCGCTTTCTCGTGAGCTGGCCGCAACCCCGCAGGATGGCTTCAGGCCCTAATCTGGTTCCGGCACGGCACGCTGAGCCTTTGGTTAATTCCTCTTCCTGGTGGGAAATGAGAGTTAAATTTGCCCGTCCAGACACCTCCAGCTAGTCTGTCATTGGTTCTCCCTATTCCTGTTCATCTTCCGCAGAAATTGCAAACTGGGCCAAACAGGAGGTTAAAGGCACTGACTCTCCAAGTCGGGAGAGTGTTAGTAAAGCGTCTGGAATGTTGCACCCGAGTACCAGGGGACGAAAACTGAGACATATTGGAACACGTCTCCCGATCACACGGTTGATCATACTCTGGGTTCCACATGCATGTTTTAGCTGAAGGAAGAATACCTTAAACCTGGAGAGTTGAGACCCGTGGAATGGGTACCATGCAATATGACTTCAAAGGGTCTTCATTTGCTCACCGAACCTCTCCAATCCTATCACTGCTGCGTTTATGCCCCTGTACACACACTTGATTCTCTTTCAGAGACATAGCAATCCATAGGTTTTAAGATACTTCCTAGTCAGGTACACTCTTAGGCATTTAATATGGGGTGTTGAGTCCATTTCGTTGAGCAAGGAGTAGCTCTTGTCTATTCCATATTTGGCTTAAGGAACTTTATCTGTGCTCATTTCAATCTCTGGTTTTATGCAGCACCCCAACTCACCTTTCCCCTTAAGCAAGCATAAGTTGGGTTTCTAAATTTGAGACCCTGTTCTGTTTTGTAATTCAGTTCCTGTGTAGCCAAGTTTACATTCCGTGTATTAGTGATATCTTATGATGTTTCTTTTCCTGTGTGACTTATTTCAGTTAGAATCATCGTACCTGAATCCACTCATTATGCTGCTACGGGCCTGATGACATAGATTTCATTGCTGAGTGATACTGCCTTGTACGTAAGTACCACAACTTCTTTATCCATTTTTCACTTTCTGCGATACTGAACTTGTACCGTAAACCAGGTTCTTGTAAACAGAGCCGTCCCAACCTTTGGGGTGGCTGTGTCTTTTGATTTTAATTTCCCTAAGCTATAGGACCATAAGTGGAAGTGCCCTAGGCTCTGTTGCTTTGTTTTTTAGATGTTTCAGGAAACACCATACACTTCTCCCGAGTGGCTGTTGGCAATTGACATCCCGCCCATCAGCATAACAAGGCTCCCAGTTCTCCATGGCCTGTCCTGCCTTTCTGGATTTTACACTTTTTTCAGATGGCCCTTTTGACCGGGGGGAAGTGAGACTTCATTGTAGTGCAGATTTCCTTTGCAAGCTTGCTTGGTTGGCCAAAAAGGGCGTATGCGTTTTTTCCTGAATATATTCAGGAGAAAACGCATACGCCCTTTTTGGCCAAGTGCATCATTGTGGACGTTCTGCCTCTTTTCCTATGCTTTAAATGCAATTCCAGTCTACCTCCTGAAATCGGTTTCCTGCAATTCTGCCCCGCTTTCAAGTCCTCTTGGCAGCCTTACTTCAGTATATTTTTGGACGATAGCTGTCATTTATAACTCTGCAGGTTTGTGAATTACAGTGCCCCTGAGCTCCTTTCTTCAACTCGCTTTCTCGTGAGCTGGCCGCAACACCGCAGGATGGCTTCAGGCCCTAATCTGGTTCCGGCACGGCATGCTGAGCCTTTGGTTAATTCCTCTTCCTGGTGGGAAATGAGAGTTAAATTTGCCCGTCCAGACACCTCCAGCTAGTCTGTCATTGGTTCTCCCTATTCCTGTTCATCTTCCGCAGAAATTGCAAACTGGGCCAAACAGGAGGTTAAAGGCACTGACTCTCCAAGTCGGGAGAGTGTTAGTAAAGCGTCTGGAATGTTGCACCTGAGTACCAGGGGACGAAAACTGAGACATATTGGAACACGTCTCCCGATCACACGGTTGATCATACTCTGGGTTCCACATGCATGTTTTAGCTGAAGGAAGAATACCTTAAACCTGGAGAGTTGAGACCCGTGGAATGGGTACCATGCAATATGACTTCAAAGGGTCTTCATTTGCTCACCGAACCTCTCCAATCCTATCACTGCTGCGTTTATGCCCCTGTACACACACTTGATTCTCTTTCAGAGACATAGCAATCCATAGGTTTTAAGATACTTCCTAGTCAGGTACACTCTTAGGCATTTAATATGGGGTGTTGAGTCCATTTCGTTGAGCAAGGAGTAGCTCTTGTCTATTCCATATTTGGCTTAAGGAACTTTATCTGTGCTCATTTCAATCTCTGGTTTTATGCAGCACCCCAACTCACCTTTCCCCTTAAGCAAGCATAAGTTGGGTTTCTAAATTTGAGACCCTGTTCTGTTTTGTAATTCAGTTCCTGTGTAGCCAAGTTTACATTCCGTGTATTAGTGATATCTTATGATGTTTCTTTTCCTGTGTGACTTATTTCAGTTAGAATCATCGTACCTGAATCCACTCATTATGCTGCTACGGGCCTGATGACATAGATTTCATTGCTGAGTGATACTGCATTGTACGTAAGTACCACAACTTCTTTATCCATTTTTCACTTTCTGCGATACTGAACTTGTACCGTAAACCAGGTTCTTGTAAACAGAGCCGTCCCAACCTTTGGGGTGGCTGTGTCTTTTGATTTTAATTTCCCTAAGCTATAGGACCATAAGTGGAAGTGCCCTAGGCTCTGTTGCTTTGTTTTTTAGATGTTTCAGGAAACACCATACACTTCTCCCGAGTGGCTGTTGGCAATTGACATCCCGCCCATCAGCATAACAAGGCTCCCAGTTCTCCATGGCCTGTCCTGCCTTTCTGGATTTTACACTTTTTTCAGATGGCCCTTTTGACCGGGGGGAAGTGAGACTTCATTGTAGTGCAGATTTCCTTTACAAGCTTGCTTGGTTGGCCAAAAAGGGCGTATGCGTTTTTTCCTGAATATATTCAGGAGAAAACGCATACGCCCTTTTTGGCCAAGTGCATCATTGTGGACGTTCTGCCTCTTTTCCTATGCTTTAAATGCAATTCCAGTCTACCTCCTGAAATCGGTTTCCTGCAATTCTGCCCCGCTTTCAAGTCCTCTTGGCAGCCTTACTTCAGTATATTTTTGGACGATAGCTGTCATTTATAACTCTGCAGGTTTGTGAATTACAGTGCCCCTGAGCTCCTTTCTTCAACTCGCTTTCTCGTGAGCTGGCCGCAACCCCGCAGGATGGCTTGAGGCCCTAATCTGGTTCTGGCACGGCACGCTGAGCCTTTGGTTAATTCCTCTTCCTGGTGGGAAATGAGAGTTAAATTTGCCCGTCCAGACACCTCCAGCTAGTCTGTCATTGGTTCTCCCTATTCCTGTTCATCTTCCACAGAAATTGCAAACTGGGCCAAACAGGAGGTTAAAGGCACTGACTCTCCAAGTCGGGAGAGTGTTAGTAAAGCGTCTGGAATGTTGCACCCGAGTACCAGGGGACGAAAACTGAGACATATTGGAACACGTCTCCCGATCACACGGTTGATCATACTCTGGGTTCCACATGCATGTTTTAGCTGAAGGAAGAATACCTTAAACCTGGAGAGTTGAAACCCGTGGAATGGGTACCATGCAATATGACTTCAAAGGGTCTTCATTTGCTCACCGAACCTCTCCAATCCTATCACTGCTGCGTTTATGCCCCTGTACACACACTTGATTCTCTTTCAGAGACATAGCAATCCATAGGTTTTAAGATACTTCCTAGTCAGGTACACTCTTAGGCATTTAATATGGGGTGTTGAGTCCATTTCGTTGAGCAAGGAGTAGCTCTTGTCTATTCCATATTTGGCTTAAGGAACTTTACCTGTGCTCATTTCAATCTCTGGTTTTATGCAGCACCCCAACTCACCTTTCCCCTTAAGCAAGCATAAGTTGGGTTTCTAAATTTGAGACCCTGTTCTGTTTTGTAATTCAGTTCCTGTGTAGCCAAGTTTACATTCCGTGTATTAGTGATATCTTATGATGTTTCTTTTTCTGTGTGACTTATTTCAGTTAGAATCATCATACCTGAATCCACTCATTATGCTGCTACGGGCCTGATGACATAGATTTCATTGCTGAGTGATACTGCCTTGTACGTAAGTACCACAACTTCTTTATCCATTTTTCACTTTCTGCGATATTGAACTTGTACCGTAAACCAGGTTCTTGTAAACAGAGCCGTCCCAACCTTTGGGGTGGCTGTGTCTTTTTGATTTTAATTTCCCTAAGCTATAGGACCATAAGTGGAAGTGCCCTAGGCTCTGTTGCTTTGTTTTTTAGATGTTTCAGGAAACACCATACACTTCTCCCGAGTGGCTGTTGGCAATTTACATCCCGCCCATCAGCATAACAAGGCTCCCAGTTCTCCATGGCCTGTCCTGCCTTTCTGGATTTTACACTTTTTTCAGATGGCCCTTTTGACCGGGGGGAAGTGAGACTTCACTGTAGTGCAGATTTCCTTTGCAAGCTTGCTTGGTTGGCCAAAAAGGGCGTATGCGTTTTTTCCTGAATATATTCAGGAGAAAACGCATACGCCCTTTTTGGCCAAGTGCATCATTGTGGACGTTCTGCCTCTTTTCCTATGCTTTAAATGCAATTCCAGTCTACCTCCTGAAATCGGTTTCCTGCAATTCTGCCCCGCTTTCAAGTCCTCTTGGCAGCCTTACTTCAGTATATTTTTGGACGATAGCTGTCATTTATAACTCTGCAGGTTTGTGAATTACAGTGCCCCTGAGCTCCTTTCTTCAACTCGCTTTCTCGTGAGCTGGCCGCAACCCCGCAGGATGGCTTCAGGCCCTAATCTGCTTCCGGCACGGCACGCTGAGCCTTTGGTTAATTCCTCTTCCTGGTGGGAAATGAGAGTTAAATTTGCCCGTCCAGACACCTCCAGCTAGTCTGTCATTGGTTCTCCCTATTCCTGTTCATCTTCCGCAGAAATTGCAAACTGGGCCAAACAGGAGGTTAAAGGCACTGACTCTCCAAGTCGGGAGAGTGTTAGTAAAGCGTCTGGAATATTGCACCCGAGTACCAGGGGACGAAAACTGAGACATATTGGAACACGTCTCCCGATCACACGGTTGATCATACTCTGGGTTCCACATGCATGTTTTAGCTGAAGGAAGAATACCTTAAACCTGGAGAGTTGAGACCCGTGGAATGGGTACCATGCAATATGACTTCAAAGGGTCTTCATTTGCTCACCGAACCTCTCCAATCCTATCACTGCTGCGTTTATGCCCCTGTACACACACTTGATTCTCTTTCAGAGACATAGCAATCCATAGGTTTTAAGATACTTCCTAGTCAGGTACACTCTTAGGCATTTAATATGGGGTGTTGAGTCCATTTCGTTGAGCAAGGAGTAGCTCTTGTCTATTCCATATTTGGCTTAAGGAACTTTATCTGTGCTCATTTCAATCTCTGGTTTTATGCAGCACCCCAACTCACCTTTCCCCTTAAGCAAGCATAAGTTGGGTTTCTAAATTTGAGACCCTGTTCTGTTTTGTAATTCAGTTCCTGTGTAGCCAAGTTTACATTCCGTGTATTAGTGATATCTTATGATGTTTCTTTTCCTGTGTGACTTATTTCAGTTAGAATCATCGTACCTGAATCCACTCATTATGCTGCTACGGGCCTGATGACATAGATTTCATTGCTGAGTGATACTGCATTGTACGTAAGTACCACAACTTCTTTATCCATTTTTCACTTTCTGCGATACTGAACTTGTACCGTAAACCAGGTTCTTGTAAACAGAGCCGTCCCAACCTTTGGGGTGGCTGTGTCTTTTGATTTTAATTTCCCTAAGCTATAGGACCATAAGTGGAAGTGCCCTAGGCTCTGTTGCTTTGTTTTTTAGATGTTTCAGGAAACACCATACACTTCTCCCGAGTGGCTGTTGGCAATTGACATCCCGCCCATCAGCATAACAAGGCTCCCAGTTCTCCATGGCCTGTCCTGCCTTTCTGGATTTTACACTTTTTTCAGATGGCCCTTTTGACCGGGGGGAAGTGAGACTTCATTGTAGTGCAGATTTCCTTTGCAAGCTTGCTTGGTTGCCCAAAAAGGGCGTATGCGTTTTTTCCTGAATATATTCAGGAAAAAACGCATACGCCCTTTTTGGCCAAGTGCATCATTGTGGACGTTCTGCCTCTTTTCCTATGCTTTAAATGCAATTCCAGTCTACCTCCTGAAATCGGTTTCCTGCAATTCTGCCCCGCTTTCAAGTCCTCTTGGCAGCCTTACTTCAGTATATTTTTGGACGATAGCTGTCATTTATAACTCTGCAGGTTTGTGAATTACAGTGCCCCTGAGCTCCTTTCTTCAACTCGCTTTCTCGTGAGCTGGCCGCAACCCCACAGGATGGCTTCAGGCCCTAATCTGGTTCCGGCACGGCACGCTGAGCCTTTGGTTAATTCCTCTTCCTGGTGCGAAATGAGAGTTAAATTTGCCCGTCCAGACACCTCCAGCTAGTCTGTCATTGGTTCTCCCTATTCCTGTTCATCTTCCGCAGAAATTGCAAACTGGGCCAAACAGGAGGTTAAAGGCACTGACTCTCCAAGTCGGGAGAGTGTTAGTAAAGCATCTGGAATGTTGCACCCGAGTACCAGGGGACGAAAACTGAGACATATTGGAACACGTCTCCCGATCACACGGTTGATCATACTCTGGGTTCCACATGCATGTTTTAGCTGAAGGAAGAATACCTTAAACCTGGAGAGTTGAGACCCGTGGAATGGGTACCATGCAATATGACTTCAAAGGGTCTTCATTTGCTCACCGAACCTCTCCAATCCTATCACTGCTGCGTTTATGCCCCTGTACACACGCTTGATTCTCTTTCGGAGACATAGCAATCCATAGGTTTTAAGATACTTCCTAGTCAGTTATATTCTTAGGCGTTTAATATGGGGTGTTGAATCCATTTCGTTGAGCAAGGAGTAGCTCTTGTCTATTCCATATTTGGCTTAAGGAACTTTATCTGTGCTCATTTCAATCTCTGGTTTTATGCAGCACCCCAACTCACCTTTCCCCTTAAGCAAGCATAAGTTGGGTTTCTAAATTTGAGACCCTGTTCTGTTTTGTAATTCAGTTCCTGTGTAGCCAAGTTTACATTCCGTGTATTAGTGATATCTTATGATGTTTCTTTTTCTGTGTGACTTATTTCAGTTAGAATCATCGTACCTGAATCCACTCATTATGCTGCTACGGGCCTGATGACATAGATTTCATTGCTGAGTGATACTGCATTGTACGTAAGTACCACAACTTCTTTATCCATTTTTCACTTTCTGCGATATTGAACTTGTACCGTAAACCAGGTTCTTGTAAACAGAGCCGTCCCAACCTTTGGGGTGGCTGTGTCTTTTGATTTTAATTTCCCTAAACTATAGGACCATAAGTGGAAGTGCCCTAGGCTCTGTTGCTTTGTTTTTTAGATGTTTCAGGAAACACCATACACTTCTCCCGAGTGGCTGTTGGCAATTTACATCCCGCCCATCAGCATAACAAGGCTCCCAGTTCTCCATGGCCTGTCCTGCCTTTCTGGATTTTACACTTTTTTCAGATGGCCCTTTTGACCGGGGGGAAGTGAGACTTCACTGTAGTGCAGATTTCCTTTGCAAGCTTGCTTGGTTGGCCAAAAAGGGCGTATGCGTTTTTTCCTGAATATATTCAGGAAAAAATGCATACGCCCTTTTTGGCCAAGTGCATCATTGTGGACGTTCTGCCTCTTTTCCTATGCTTTAAATGCAATTCCAGTCTACCTCCTGAAATCGGTTTCCTGCAATTCTGCCCCGCTTTCAAGTCCTCTTGGCAGCCTTACTTCAGTATATTTTTGGACGATAGCTGGCATTTATAACTCTGCAGGTTTGTGAATTACAGTGCCCCTGAGCTCCTTTCTTCAACTCGCTTTCTCGTGAGCTGGCCGCAACACCGCAGGATGGCTTCAGGCCCTAATCTGGTTCCGGCACGGCACGCTGAGCCTTTGGTTAATTCCTCTTCCTGGTGGGAAATGAGAGTTAAATTTGCCCGTCCAGACACCTCCAGCTAGTCTGTCATTGGTTCTCCCTATTCCTGTTCATCTTCCGCAGAAATTGCAAACTGGGCCAAACAGGAGGTTAAAGGCACTGACTCTCCAAGTCGGGAGAGTGTTAGTAAAGCGTCTGGAATGTTGCACCCGAGTACCAGGGGACGAAAACTGAGACATATTGGAACACGTCTCCCGATCACACGGTTGATCATACTCTGGGTTCCACATGCATGTTTTAGCTGAAGGAAGAATACCTTAAACCTGGAGAGTTGAGACCCGTGGAATGGGTACCATGCAATATGACTTCAAAGGGTCTTCATTTGCTCACCGAACCTCTCCAATCCTATCACTGCTGCGTTTATGCCCCTGTACACACACTTGATTCTCTTTCAGAGACATAGCAATCCATAGGTTTTAAGATACTTCCTAGTCAGGTACACTCTTAGGCATTTAATATGGGGTGTTGAGTCCATTTCGTTGAGCAAGGAGTAGCTCTTGTCTATTCCATATTTGGCTTAAGGAACTTTATCTGTGCTCATTTCAATCTCTGGTTTTATGCAGCACCCCAACTCACCTTTCCCCTTAAGCAAGCATAAGTTGGGTTTCTAAATTTGAGACCCTGTTCTGTTTTGTAATTCAGTTCCTGTGTAGCCAAGTTTACATTCCGTGTATTAGTGATATCTTATGATGTTTCTTTTCCTGTGTGACTTATTTCAGTTAGAATCATCGTACCTGAATCCACTCATTATGCTGCTACGGGCCTGATGACATAGATTTCATTGCTGAGTGATACTGCATTGTACGTAAGTACCACAACTTCTTTATCCATTTTTCACTTTCTGCGATATTGAACTTGTACCGTAAACCAGGTTCTTGTAAACAGAGCCGTCCCAACCTTTGGGGTGGCTGTGTCTTTTGATTTTAATTTCCCTAAGCTATAGGACCATAAGTGGAAGTGCCCTAGGCTCTGTTGCTTTGTTTTTTAGATGTTTCAGGAAACACCATACACTTCTCCCGAGTGGCTGTTGGCAATTTACATCCCGCCCATCAGCATAACAAGGCTCCCAGTTCTCCATGGCCTGTCCTGCCTTTCTGGATTTTACACTTTTTTCAGATGGCCCTTTTGACCGGGGGGAAGTGAGACTTCACTGTAGTGCAGATTTCCTTTGCAAGCTTGCTTGGTTGGCCAAAAAGGGTGTATGCGTTTTTTCCTGAATATATTCAGGAAAAAACGCATACGCCCTTTTTGGCCAAGTGCATCATTGTGGACGTTCTGCCTCTTTTCCTATGCTTTAAATGCAATTCCAGTCTACCTCCTGAAATCGGTTTCCTGCAATTCTGCCCCGCTTTCAAGTCCTCTTGGCAGCCTTACTTCAGTATATTTTTGGACGATAGCTGGCATTTATAACTCTGCAGGTTTGTGAATTACAGTGCCCCTGAGCTCCTTTCTTCAACTCGCTTTCTCGTGAGCTGGCCGCAACACCGCAGGATGGCTTCAGGCCCTAATCTGGTTCCGGCACGGCACGCTGAGCCTTTGGTTAATTCCTCTTCCTGGTGGGAAATGAGAGTTAAATTTGCCCGTCCAGACACCTCCAGCTAGTCTGTCATTGGTTCTCCCTATTCCTGTTCATCTTCCGCAGAAATTGCAAACTGGGCCAAACAGGAGGTTAAAGGCACTGACTCTCCAAGTCGGGAGAGTGTTAGTAAAGCGTCTGGAATGTTGCACCCGAGTACCAGGGGACGAAAACTGAGACATATTGGAACACGTCTCCCGATCACACGGTTGATCATACTCTGGGTTCCACATGCATGTTTTAGCTGAAGGAAGAATACCTTAAACCTGGAGAGTTGAGACCCGTGGAATGGGTACCATGCAATATGACTTCAAAGGGTCTTCATTTGCTCACCGAACCTCTCCAATCCTATCACTGCTGCGTTTATGCCCCTGTACACACGCTTGATTCTCTTTCGGAGACATAGCAATCCATAGGTTTTAAGATACTTCCTAGTCAGTTATATTCTTAGGCGTTTAATATGGGGTGTTGAATCCATTTCGTTGAGCAAGGAGTAGCTCTTGTCTATTCCATATTTGGCTTAAGGAACTTTATCTGTGCTCATTTCAATCTCTGGTTTTATGCAGCACCCCAACTCACCTTTCCCCTTAAGCAAGCATAAGTTGGGTTTCTAAATTTGAGACCCTGTTCTGTTTTGTAATTCAGTTCCTGTGTAGCCAAGTTTACATTCCGTGTATTAGTGATATCTTATGATGTTTCTTTTTCTGTGTGACTTATTTCAGTTAGAATCATCGTACCTGAATCCACTCATTATGCTGCTACGGGCCTGATGACATAGATTTCATTGCTGAGTGATACTGCATTGTACGTAAGTACCACAACTTCTTTATCCATTTTTCACTTTCTGCGATATTGAACTTGTACCGTAAACCAGGTTCTTGTAAACAGAGCCGTCCCAACCTTTGGGGTGGCTGTGTCTTTTGATTTTAATTTCCCTAAACTATAGGACCATAAGTGGAAGTGCCCTAGGCTCTGTTGCTTTGTTTTTTAGATGTTTCAGGAAACACCATACACTTCTCCCGAGTGGCTGTTGGCAATTTACATCCCGCCCATCAGCATAACAAGGCTCCCAGTTCTCCATGGCCTGTCCTGCCTTTCTGGATTTTACACTTTTTTCAGATGGCCCTTTTGACCGGGGGGAAGTGAGACTTCACTGTAGTGCAGATTTCCTTTGCAAGCTTGCTTGGTTGGCCAAAAAGGGCGTATGCGTTTTTTCCTGAATATATTCAGGAGAAAACGCATACGCCCTTTTTGGCCAAGTGCATCATTGTGGACGTTCTGCCTCTTTTCCTATGCTTTAAATGCAATTCCAGTCTACCTCCTGAAATCGGTTTCCTGCAATTCTGCCCCGCTTTCAAGTCCTCTTGGCAGCCTTACTTCAGTATATTTTTGGACGATAGCTGTCATTTATAACTCTGCAGGTTTGTGAATTACAGTGCCCCTGAGCTCCTTTCTTCAACTCGCTTTCTCGTGAGCGGGCCGCAACACCGCAGGATGGCTTCAGGCCCTAATCTGGTTCCGGCACGGCACGCTGAGCCTTTGGTTAATTCCTCTTCCTGGTGCGAAATGAGAGTTAAATTTGCCCGTCCAGACACCTCCAGCTAGTCTGTCATTGGTTCTCCCTATTCCTGTTCATCTTCCGCAGAAATTGCAAACTGGGCCAAACAGGAGGTTAAAGGCACTGACTCTCCAAGTCGGGAGAGTGTTAGTAAAGCGTCTGGAATGTTGCACCCGAGTACCAGGGGACGAAAACTGAGACATATTGGAACACGTCTCCCGATCACACGGTTGATCATACTCTGGGTTCCACATGCATGTTTTAGCTGAAGGAAGAATACCTTAAACCTGGAGAGTTGAGACCCGTGGAATGGGTACCATGCAATATGACTTCAAAGGGTCTTCATTTGCTCACCGAACCTCTCCAATCCTATCACTGCTGCGTTTATGCCCCTGTACACACGCTTGATTCTCTTTCGGAGACATAGCAATCCATAGGTTTTAAGATACTTCCTAGTCAGTTATATTCTTAGGCGTTTAATATGGGGTGTTGAATCCATTTCGTTGAGCAAGGAGTAGCTCTTGTCTATTCCATATTTGGCTTAAGGAACTTTATCTGTGCTCATTTCAATCTCTGGTTTTATGCAGCACCCCAACTCACCTTTCCCCTTAAGCAAGCATAAGTTGGGTTTCTAAATTTGAGACCCTGTTCTGTTTTGTAATTCAGTTCCTGTGTAGCCAAGTTTACATTCCGTGTATTAGTGATATCTTATGATGTTTCTTTTCCTGTGTGACTTATTTCAGTTAGAATCATCGTACCTGAATCCACTCATTATGCTGCTACGGGCCTGATGACATAGATTTCATTGCTGAGTGATACTGCATTGTACGTAAGTACCACAACTTCTTTATCCATTTTTCACTTTCTGCGATACTGAACTTGTACCGTAAACCAGGTTCTTGTAAACAGAGCCGTCCCAACCTTTGGGGTGGCTGTGTCTTTTGATTTTAATTTCCCTAAGCTATAGGACCATAAGTGGAAGTGCCCTAGGCTCTGTTGCTTTGTTTTTTAGATGTTTCAGGAAACACCATACACTTCTCCCGAGTGGCTGTTGGCAATTGACATCCCGCCCATCAGCATAACAAGGCTCCCAGTTCTCCATGGCCTGTCCTGCCTTTCTGGATTTTACACTTTTTTCAGATGGCCCTTTTGACCGGGGGGAAGTGAGACTTCATTGTAGTGCAGATTTCCTTTGCAAGCTTGCTTGGTTGGCCAAAAAGGGCGTATGCGTTTTTTCCTGAATATATTCAGGAGAAAACGCATACGCCCTTTTTGGCCAAGTGCATCATTGTGGACGTTCTGCCTCTTTTCCTATGCTTTAAATGCAATTCCAGTCTACCTCCTGAAATCGGTTTCCTGCAATTCTGCCCCGCTTTCAAGTCCTCTTGGCAGCCTTACTTCAGTATATTTTTGGACGATAGCTGTCATTTATAACTCTGCAGGTTTGTGAATTACAGTGCCCCTGAGCTCCTTTCTTCAACTCGCTTTCTCGTGAGCTGGCCGCAACCCCGCAGGATGGCTTCAGGCCCTAATCTGGTTCCGGCACGGCATGCTGAGCCTTTGGTTAATTCCTCTTCCTGGTGGGAAATGAGAGTTAAATTTGCCCGTCCAGACACCTCCAGCTAGTCTGTCATTGGTTCTCCCTATTCCTGTTCATCTTCCGCAGAAATTGCAAACTGGGCCAAACAGGAGGTTAAAGGCACTGACTCTCCAAGTCGGGAGAGTGTTAGTAAAGCGTCTGGAATGTTGCACCCGAGTACCAGGGGACGAAAACTGAGACATATTGGAACACGTCTCCCGATCACACGGTTGATCATACTCTGGGTTCCACATGCATGTTTTAGCTGAAGGAAGAATACCTTAAACCTGGAGAGTTGAGACCCGTGGAATGGGTACCATGCAATATGACTTCAAAGGGTCTTCATTTGCTCACCGAACCTCTCCAATCCTATCACTGCTGCGTTTATGCCCCTGTACACACACTTGATTCTCTTTCAGAGACATAGCAATCCATAGGTTTTAAGATACTTCCTAGTCAGGTACACTCTTAGGCATTTAATATGGGGTGTTGAGTCCATTTCGTTGAGCAAGGAGTAGCTCTTGTCTATTCCATATTTGGCTTAAGGAACTTTATCTGTGCTCATTTCAATCTCTGGTTTTATGCAGCACCCCAACTCACCTTTCCCCTTAAGCAAGCATAAGTTGGGTTTCTAAATTTGAGACCCTGTTCTGTTTTGTAATTCAGTTCCTGTGTAGCCAAGTTTACATTCCGTGTATTAGTGATATCTTATGATGTTTCTTTTCCTGTGTGACTTATTTCAGTTAGAATCATCGTACCTGAATCCACTCATTATGCTGCTACGGGCCTGATGACATAGATTTCATTGCTGAGTGATACTGCATTGTACGTAAGTACCACAACTTCTTTATCCATTTTTCACTTTCTGCGATACTGAACTTGTACCGTAAACCAGGTTCTTGTAAACAGAGCCGTCCCAACCTTTGGGGTGGCTGTGTCTTTTGATTTTAATTTCCCTAAGCTATAGGACCATAAGTGGAAGTGCCCTAGGCTCTGTTGCTTTGTTTTTTAGATGTTTCAGGAAACACCATACACTTCTCCCGAGTGGCTGTTGGCAATTGACATCCCGCCCATCAGCATAACAAGGCTCCCAGTTCTCCATGGCCTGTCCTGCCTTTCTGGATTTTACACTTTTTTCAGATGGCCCTTTTGACCGGGGGGAAGTGAGACTTCATTGTAGTGCAGATTTCCTTTACAAGCTTGCTTGGTTGGCCAAAAAGGGCGTATGCGTTTTTTCCTGAATATATTCAGGAGAAAACGCATACGCCCTTTTTGGCCAAGTGCATCATTGTGGACGTTCTGCCTCTTTTCCTATGCTTTAAATGCAATTCCAGTCTACCTCCTGAAATCGGTTTCCTGCAATTCTGCCCCGCTTTCAAGTCCTCTTGGCAGCCTTACTTCAGTATATTTTTGGACGATAGCTGTCATTTATAACTCTGCAGGTTTGTGAATTACAGTGCCCCTGAGCTCCTTTCTTCAACTCGCTTTCTCGTGAGCTGGCCGCAACCCCGCAGGATGGCTTCAGGCCCTAATCTGGTTCCGGCACGGCACGCTGAGCCTTTGGTTAATTCCTCTTCCTGGTGGGAAATGAGAGTTAAATTTGCCCGTCCAGACACCTCCAGCTAGTCTGTCATTGGTTCTCCCTATTCCTGTTCATCTTCCGCAGAAATTGCAAACTGGGCCAAACAGGAGGTTAAAGGCACTGACTCTCCAAGTCGGGAGAGTGTTAGTAAAGCGTCTGGAATATTGCACCCGAGTACCAGGGGACGAAAACTGAGACATATTGGAACACGTCTCCCGATCACACGGTTGATCATACTCTGGGTTCCACATGCATGTTTTAGCTGAAGGAAGAATACCTTAAACCTGGAGAGTTGAGACCCGTGGAATGGGTACCATGCAATATGACTTCAAAGGGTCTTCATTTGCTCACCGAACCTCTCCAATCCTATCACTGCTGCGTTTATGCCCCTGTACACACACTTGATTCTCTTTCAGAGACATAGCAATCCATAGGTTTTAAGATACTTCCTAGTCAGGTACACTCTTAGGCATTTAATATGGGGTGTTGAGTCCATTTCGTTGAGCAAGGAGTAGCTCTTGTCTATTCCATATTTGGCTTAAGGAACTTTATCTGTGCTCATTTCAATCTCTGGTTTTATGCAGCACCCCAACTCACCTTTCCCCTTAAGTAAGCATAAGTTGGGTTTCTAAATTTGAGACCCTGTTCTGTTTTGTAATTCAGTTCCTGTGTAGCCAAGTTTACATTCCGTGTATTAGTGATATCTTATGATGTTTCTTTTTCTGTGTGACTTATTTCAGTTAGAATCATCGTACCTGAATCCACTCATTATGCTGCTACGGGCCTGATGACATAGATTTCATTGCTGAGTGATACTGCATTGTACGTAAGTACCACAACTTCTTTATCCATTTTTCACTTTCTGCGATATTGAACTTGTACCGTAAACCAGGTTCTTGTAAACAGAGCCGTCCCAACCTTTGGGGTGGCTGTGTCTTTTGATTTTAATTTCCCTAAGCTATAGGACCATAAGTGGAAGTGCCCTAGGCTCTGTTGCTTTGTTTTTTAGATGTTTCAGGAAACACCATACACTTCTCCCGAGTGGCTGTTGGCAATTGACATCCCGCCCATCAGCATAACAAGGCTCCCAGTTCTCCATGGCCTGTCCTGCCTTTCTGGATTTTACACTTTTTTCAGATGGCCCTTTTGACCGGGGGGAAGTGAGACTTCACTGTAGTGCAGATTTCCTTTGAAAGCTTGCTTGGTTGGCCAAAAAGGGCGTATGCGTTTTTTCCTGAATATATTCAGGAAAAAACGCATACGCCCTTTTTGGCCAAGTGCATCATTGTGGACGTTCTGCCTCTTTTCCTATGCTTTAAATGCAATTCCAGTCTACCTCCTGAAATCGGTTTCCTGCAATTCTGCCCCGCTTTCAAGTCCTCTTGGCAGCCTTACTTCAGTATATTTTTGGACGATAGCTGTCATTTATAACTCTGCAGGTTTGTGAATTACAGTGCCCCTGAGCTCCTTTCTTCAACTCGCTTTCTCGTGAGCTGGCCGCAACCCCGCAGGATGGCTTCAGGCCCTAATCTGGTTCCGGCACGGCACGCTGAGCCTTTGGTTAATTCCTCTTCCTGGTGGGAAATGAGAGTTAAATTTGCCCGTCCAGACACCTCCAGCTAGTCTGTCATTGGTTCTCCCTATTCCTGTTCATCTTCCGCAGAAATTGCAAACTGGGCCAAACAGGAGGTTAAAGGCACTGACTCTCCAAGTCGGGAGAGTGTTAGTAAAGCGTCTGGAATGTTGCACCCGAGTACCAGGGGACGAAAACTGAGACATATTGGAACACGTCTCCCGATCACACGGTTGATCATACTCTGGGTTCCACATGCATGTTTTAGCTGAAGGAAGAATACCTTAAACCTGGAGAGTTGAGACCCGTGGAATGGGTACCATGCAATATGACTTCAAAGGGTCTTCATTTGCTCACCGAACCTCTCCAATCCTATCACTGCTGCGTTTATGCCCCTGTACACACACTTGATTCTCTTTCAGAGACATAGCAATCCATAGGTTTTAAGATACTTCCTAGTCAGGTACACTCTTAGGCATTTAATATGGGGTGTTGAGTCCATTTCGTTGAGCAAGGAGTAGCTCTTGTCTATTCCATATTTGGCTTAAGGAACTTTATCTGTGCTCATTTCAATCTCTGGTTTTATGCAGCACCCCAACTCACCTTTCCCCTTAAGCAAGCATAAGTTGGGTTTCTAAATTTGAGACCCTGTTCTGTTTTGTAATTCAGTTCCTGTGTAGCCAAGTTTACATTCCGTGTATTAGTGATATCTTATGATGTTTCTTTTCCTGTGTGACTTATTTCAGTTAGAATCATCGTACCTGAATCCACTCATTATGCTGCTACGGGCCTGATGACATAGATTTCATTGCTGAGTGATACTGCCTTGTACGTAAGTACCACAACTTCTTTATCCATTTTTCACTTTCTGCGATACTGAACTTGTACCGTAAACCAGGTTCTTGTAAACAGAGCCGTCCCAACCTTTGGGGTGGCTGTGTCTTTTGATTTTAATTTCCCTAAGCTATAGGACCATAAGTGGAAGTGCCCTAGGCTCTGTTGCTTTGTTTTTTAGATGTTTCAGGAAACACCATACACTTCTCCCGAGTGGCTGTTGGCAATTGACATCCCGCCCATCAGCATAACAAGGCTCCCAGTTCTCCATGGCCTGTCCTGCCTTTCTGGATTTTACACTTTTTTCAGATGGCCCTTTTGACCGGGGGGAAGTGAGACTTCATTGTAGTGCAGATTTCCTTTGCAAGCTTGCTTGGTTGGCCAAAAAGGGCGTATGCGTTTTTTCCTGAATATATTCAGGAGAAAACGCATACGCCCTTTTTGGCCAAGTGCATCATTGTGGACGTTCTGCCTCTTTTCCTATGCTTTAAATGCAATTCCAGTCTACCTCCTGAAATCGGTTTCCTGCAATTCTGCCCCGCTTTCAAGTCCTCTTGGCAGCCTTACTTCAGTATATTTTTGGACGATAGCTGTCATTTATAACTCTGCAGGTTTGTGAATTACAGTGCCCCTGAGCTCCTTTCTTCAACTCGCTTTCTCGTGAGCTGGCCGCAACACCGCAGGATGGCTTCAGGCCCTAATCTGGTTCCGGCACGGCATGCTGAGCCTTTGGTTAATTCCTCTTCCTGGTGGGAAATGAGAGTTAAATTTGCCCGTCCAGACACCTCCAGCTAGTCTGTCATTGGTTCTCCCTATTCCTGTTCATCTTCCGCAGAAATTGCAAACTGGGCCAAACAGGAGGTTAAAGGCACTGACTCTCCAAGTCGGGAGAGTGTTAGTAAAGCGTCTGGAATGTTGCACCTGAGTACCAGGGGACGAAAACTGAGACATATTGGAACACGTCTCCCGATCACACGGTTGATCATACTCTGGGTTCCACATGCATGTTTTAGCTGAAGGAAGAATACCTTAAACCTGGAGAGTTGAGACCCGTGGAATGGGTACCATGCAATATGACTTCAAAGGGTCTTCATTTGCTCACCGAACCTCTCCAATCCTATCACTGCTGCGTTTATGCCCCTGTACACACACTTGATTCTCTTTCAGAGACATAGCAATCCATAGGTTTTAAGATACTTCCTAGTCAGGTACACTCTTAGGCATTTAATATGGGGTGTTGAGTCCATTTCGTTGAGCAAGGAGTAGCTCTTGTCTATTCCATATTTGGCTTAAGGAACTTTATCTGTGCTCATTTCAATCTCTGGTTTTATGCAGCACCCCAACTCACCTTTCCCCTTAAGCAAGCATAAGTTGGGTTTCTAAATTTGAGACCCTGTTCTGTTTTGTAATTCAGTTCCTGTGTAGCCAAGTTTACATTCCGTGTATTAGTGATATCTTATGATGTTTCTTTTCCTGTGTGACTTATTTCAGTTAGAATCATCGTACCTGAATCCACTCATTATGCTGCTACGGGCCTGATGACATAGATTTCATTGCTGAGTGATACTGCATTGTACGTAAGTACCACAACTTCTTTATCCATTTTTCACTTTCTGCGATACTGAACTTGTACCGTAAACCAGGTTCTTGTAAACAGAGCCGTCCCAACCTTTGGGGTGGCTGTGTCTTTTGATTTTAATTTCCCTAAGCTATAGGACCATAAGTGGAAGTGCCCTAGGCTCTGTTGCTTTGTTTTTTAGATGTTTCAGGAAACACCATACACTTCTCCCGAGTGGCTGTTGGCAATTGACATCCCGCCCATCAGCATAACAAGGCTCCCAGTTCTCCATGGCCTGTCCTGCCTTTCTGGATTTTACACTTTTTTCAGATGGCCCTTTTGACCGGGGGGAAGTGAGACTTCATTGTAGTGCAGATTTCCTTTACAAGCTTGCTTGGTTGGCCAAAAAGGGCGTATGCGTTTTTTCCTGAATATATTCAGGAGAAAACGCATACGCCCTTTTTGGCCAAGTGCATCATTGTGGACGTTCTGCCTCTTTTCCTATGCTTTAAATGCAATTCCAGTCTACCTCCTGAAATCGGTTTCCTGCAATTCTGCCCCGCTTTCAAGTCCTCTTGGCAGCCTTACTTCAGTATATTTTTGGACGATAGCTGTCATTTATAACTCTGCAGGTTTGTGAATTACAGTGCCCCTGAGCTCCTTTCTTCAACTCGCTTTCTCGTGAGCTGGCCGCAACCCCGCAGGATGGCTTGAGGCCCTAATCTGGTTCTGGCACGGCACGCTGAGCCTTTGGTTAATTCCTCTTCCTGGTGGGAAATGAGAGTTAAATTTGCCCGTCCAGACACCTCCAGCTAGTCTGTCATTGGTTCTCCCTATTCCTGTTCATCTTCCACAGAAATTGCAAACTGGGCCAAACAGGAGGTTAAAGGCACTGACTCTCCAAGTCGGGAGAGTGTTAGTAAAGCGTCTGGAATGTTGCACCCGAGTACCAGGGGACGAAAACTGAGACATATTGGAACACGTCTCCCGATCACACGGTTGATCATACTCTGGGTTCCACATGCATGTTTTAGCTGAAGGAAGAATACCTTAAACCTGGAGAGTTGAAACCCGTGGAATGGGTACCATGCAATATGACTTCAAAGGGTCTTCATTTGCTCACCGAACCTCTCCAATCCTATCACTGCTGCGTTTATGCCCCTGTACACACACTTGATTCTCTTTCAGAGACATAGCAATCCATAGGTTTTAAGATACTTCCTAGTCAGGTACACTCTTAGGCATTTAATATGGGGTGTTGAGTCCATTTCGTTGAGCAAGGAGTAGCTCTTGTCTATTCCATATTTGGCTTAAGGAACTTTACCTGTGCTCATTTCAATCTCTGGTTTTATGCAGCACCCCAACTCACCTTTCCCCTTAAGCAAGCATAAGTTGGGTTTCTAAATTTGAGACCCTGTTCTGTTTTGTAATTCAGTTCCTGTGTAGCCAAGTTTACATTCCGTGTATTAGTGATATCTTATGATGTTTCTTTTTCTGTGTGACTTATTTCAGTTAGAATCATCATACCTGAATCCACTCATTATGCTGCTACGGGCCTGATGACATAGATTTCATTGCTGAGTGATACTGCCTTGTACGTAAGTACCACAACTTCTTTATCCATTTTTCACTTTCTGCGATATTGAACTTGTACCGTAAACCAGGTTCTTGTAAACAGAGCCGTCCCAACCTTTGGGGTGGCTGTGTCTTTTTGATTTTAATTTCCCTAAGCTATAGGACCATAAGTGGAAGTGCCCTAGGCTCTGTTGCTTTGTTTTTTAGATGTTTCAGGAAACACCATACACTTCTCCCGAGTGGCTGTTGGCAATTTACATCCCGCCCATCAGCATAACAAGGCTCCCAGTTCTCCATGGCCTGTCCTGCCTTTCTGGATTTTACACTTTTTTCAGATGGCCCTTTTGACCGGGGGGAAGTGAGACTTCACTGTAGTGCAGATTTCCTTTGCAAGCTTGCTTGGTTGGCCAAAAAGGGCGTATGCGTTTTTTCCTGAATATATTCAGGAGAAAACGCATACGCCCTTTTTGGCCAAGTGCATCATTGTGGACGTTCTGCCTCTTTTCCTATGCTTTAAATGCAATTCCAGTCTACCTCCTGAAATCGGTTTCCTGCAATTCTGCCCCGCTTTCAAGTCCTCTTGGCAGCCTTACTTCAGTATATTTTTGGACGATAGCTGTCATTTATAACTCTGCAGGTTTGTGAATTACAGTGCCCCTGAGCTCCTTTCTTCAACTCGCTTTCTCGTGAGCTGGCCGCAACCCCGCAGGATGGCTTCAGGCCCTAATCTGCTTCCGGCACGGCACGCTGAGCCTTTGGTTAATTCCTCTTCCTGGTGGGAAATGAGAGTTAAATTTGCCCGTCCAGACACCTCCAGCTAGTCTGTCATTGGTTCTCCCTATTCCTGTTCATCTTCCGCAGAAATTGCAAACTGGGCCAAACAGGAGGTTAAAGGCACTGACTCTCCAAGTCGGGAGAGTGTTAGTAAAGCGTCTGGAATATTGCACCCGAGTACCAGGGGACGAAAACTGAGACATATTGGAACACGTCTCCCGATCACACGGTTGATCATACTCTGGGTTCCACATGCATGTTTTAGCTGAAGGAAGAATACCTTAAACCTGGAGAGTTGAGACCCGTGGAATGGGTACCATGCAATATGACTTCAAAGGGTCTTCATTTGCTCACCGAACCTCTCCAATCCTATCACTGCTGCGTTTATGCCCCTGTACACACACTTGATTCTCTTTCAGAGACATAGCAATCCATAGGTTTTAAGATACTTCCTAGTCAGGTACACTCTTAGGCATTTAATATGGGGTGTTGAGTCCATTTCGTTGAGCAAGGAGTAGCTCTTGTCTATTCCATATTTGGCTTAAGGAACTTTATCTGTGCTCATTTCAATCTCTGGTTTTATGCAGCACCCCAACTCACCTTTCCCCTTAAGCAAGCATAAGTTGGGTTTCTAAATTTGAGACCCTGTTCTGTTTTGTAATTCAGTTCCTGTGTAGCCAAGTTTACATTCCGTGTATTAGTGATATCTTATGATGTTTCTTTTCCTGTGTGACTTATTTCAGTTAGAATCATCGTACCTGAATCCACTCATTATGCTGCTACGGGCCTGATGACATAGATTTCATTGCTGAGTGATACTGCATTGTACGTAAGTACCACAACTTCTTTATCCATTTTTCACTTTCTGCGATACTGAACTTGTACCGTAAACCAGGTTCTTGTAAACAGAGCCGTCCCAACCTTTGGGGTGGCTGTGTCTTTTGATTTTAATTTCCCTAAGCTATAGGACCATAAGTGGAAGTGCCCTAGGCTCTGTTGCTTTGTTTTTTAGATGTTTCAGGAAACACCATACACTTCTCCCGAGTGGCTGTTGGCAATTTACATCCCGCCCATCAGCATAACAAGGCTCCCAGTTCTCCATGGCCTGTCCTGCCTTTCTGGATTTTACACTTTTTTCAGATGGCCCTTTTGACCGGGGGGAAGTGAGACTTCACTGTAGTGCAGATTTCCTTTGCAAGCTTGCTTGGTTGGCCAAAAAGGGCGTATGCGTTTTTTCCTGAATATATTCAGGAGAAAACGCATACGCCCTTTTTGGCCAAGTGCATCATTGTGGACGTTCTGCCTCTTTTCCTATGCTTTAAATGCAATTCCAGTCTACCTCCTGAAATCGGTTTCCTGCAATTCTGCCCCGCTTTCAAGTCCTCTTGGCAGCCTTACTTCAGTATATTTTTGGACGATAGCTGTCATTTATAACTCTGCAGGTTTGTGAATTACAGTGCCCCTGAGCTCCTTTCTTCAACTCGCTTTCTCGTGAGCTGGCCGCAACACCGCAGGATGGCTTCAGGCCCTAATCTGGTTCCGGCACGGCACGCTGAGCCTTTGGTTAATTCCTCTTCCTGGTGGGAAATGAGAGTTAAATTTGCCCGTCCAGACACCTCCAGCTAGTCTGTCATTGGTTCTCCCTATTCCTGTTCATCTTCCGCAGAAATTGCAAACTGGGCCAAACAGGAGGTTAAAGGCACTGACTCTCCAAGTCGGGAGAGTGTTAGTAAAGCGTCTGGAATGTTGCACCCGAGTACCAGGGGACGAAAACTGAGACATATTGGAACACGTCTCCCGATCACACGGTTGATCATACTCTGGGTTCCACATGCATGTTTTAGCTGAAGGAAGAATACCTTAAACCTGGAGAGTTGAGACCCGTGGAATGGGTACCATGCAATATGACTTCAAAGGGTCTTCATTTGCTCACCGAACCTCTCCAATCCTATCACTGCTGCCTTTATGCCCCTGTACACACACTTGATTCTCTTTCAGAGACATAGCAATCCATAGGTTTTAAGATACTTCCTAGTCAGGTACACTCTTAGGCATTTAATATGGGGTGTTGAGTCCATTTCGTTGAGCAAGGAGTAGCTCTTGTCTATTCCATATTTGGCTTAAGGAACTTTATCTGTGCTCATTTCAATCTCTGGTTTTATGCAGCACCCCAACTCACCTTTCCCCTTAAGCAAGCATAAGTTGGGTTTCTAAATTTGAGACCCTGTTCTGTTTTGTAATTCAGTTCCTGTGTAGCCAAGTTTACATTCCGTGTATTAGTGATATCTTATGATGTTTCTTTTTCTGTGTGACTTATTTCAGTTAGAATCATCATACCTGAATCCACTCATTATGCTGCTACGGGCCTGATGACATAGATTTCATTGCTGAGTGATACTGCATTGTACGTAAGTACCACAACTTCTTTATCCATTTTTCACTTTCTGCGATATTGAACTTGTACCGTAAACCAGGTTCTTGTAAACAGAGCCGTCCCAACCTTTGGGGTGGCTGTGTCTTTTTGATTTTAATTTCCCTAAGCTATAGGACCATAAGTGGAAGTGCCCTAGGCTCTGTTGCTTTGTTTTTTAGATGTTTCAGGAAACACCATACACTTCTCCCGAGTGGCTGTTGGCAATTTACATCCCGCCCATCAGCATAACAAGGCTCCCAGTTCTCCATGGCCTGTCCTGCCTTTCTGGATTTTACACTTTTTTCAGATGTCCCTTTTGACCGGGGGGAAGTGAGACTTCATTGTAGTGCAGATTTCCTTTGCAAGCTTGCTTGGTTGGCCAAAAAGGGCGTATGCGTTTTTTCCTGAATATATTCAGGAGAAAACGCATACGCCCTTTTTGGCCAAGTGCATCATTGTGGACGTTCTGCCTCTTTTCCTATGCTTTAAATGCAATTCCAGTCTACCTCCTGAAATCGGTTTCCTGCAATTCTGCCCCGCTTTCAAGTCCTCTTGGCAGCCTTACTTCAGTATATTTTTGGACGATAGCTGTCATTTATAACTCTGCAGGTTTGTGAATTACAGTGCCCCTGAGCTCCTTTCTTCAACTCGCTTTCTCGTGAGCTGGCCGCAACCCCGCAGGATGGCTTCAGGCCCTAATCTGGTTCCGGCACGGCACGCTGAGCCTTTGGTTAATTCCTCTTCCTGGTGGGAAATGAGAGTTAAATTTGCCCGTCCAGACACCTCCAGCTAGTCTGTCATTGGTTCTCCCTATTCCTGTTCATCTTCCGCAGAAATTGCAAACTGGGCCAAACAGGAGGTTAAAGGCACTGACTCTCCAAGTCGGGAGAGTGTTAGTAAAGCGTCTGGAATGTTGCACCCGAGTACCAGGGGACGAAAACTGAGACATATTGGAACACGTCTCCCGATCACACGGTTGATCATACTCTGGGTTCCACATGCATGTTTTAGCTGAAGGAAGAATACCTTAAACCTGGAGAGTTGAGACCCGTGGAATGGGTACCATGCAATATGACTTCAAAGGGTCTTCATTTACTCACCGAACCTCTCCAATCCTATCACTGCTGCGTTTATGCCCCTGTACACACACTTGATTCTCTTTCAGAGACATAGCAATCCATAGGTTTTAAGATACTTCCTAGTCAGGTACACTCTTAGGCATTTAATATGGGGTGTTGAGTCCATTTCGTTGAGCAAGGAGTAGCTCTTGTCTATTCCATATTTGGCTTAAGGAACTTTATCTGTGCTCATTTCAATCTCTGGTTTTATGCAGCACCCCAACTCACCTTTCCCCTTAAGCAAGCATAAGTTGGGTTTCTAAATTTGAGACCCTGTTCTGTTTTGTAATTCAGTTCCTGTGTAGCCAAGTTTACATTCCGTGTATTAGTGATATCTTATGATGTTTCTTTTCCTGTGTGACTTATTTCAGTTAGAATCATCGTACCTGAATCCACTCATTATGCTGCTACGGGCCTGATGACATAGATTTCATTGCTGAGTGATACTGCATTGTACGTAAGTACCACAACTTCTTTATCCATTTTTCATTTTCTGCGATACTGAACTTGTACCGTAAACCAGGTTCTTGTAAACAGAGCCGTCCCAACCTTTGGGGTGGCTGTGTCTTTTGATTTTAATTTCCCTAAGCTATAGGACCATAAGTGGAAGTGCCCTAGGCTCTGTTGCTTTGTTTTTTAGATGTTTCAGGAAACACCATACACTTCTCCCGAGTGGCTGTTGGCAATTTACATCCCGCCCATCAGCATAACAAGGCTCCCAGTTCTCCATGGCCTGTCCTGCCTTTCTGGATTTTACACTTTTTTCAGATGGCCCTTTTGACCGGGGGGAAGTGAGACTTCACTGTAGTGCAGATTTCCTTTGCAAGCTTGCTTGGTTGGCCAAAAAGGGCGTATGCGTTTTTTCCTGAATATATTCAGGAGAAAACGCATACGCCCTTTTTGGCCAAGTGCATCATTGTGTACGTTCTGCCTCTTTTCCTATGCTTTAAATGCAATTCCAGTCTACCTCCTGAAATCGGTTTCCTGCAATTCTGCCCCGCTTTCAAGTCCTCTTGGCAGCCTTACTTCAGTATATTTTTGGACGATAGCTGTCATTTATAACTCTGCAGGTTTGTGAATTACAGTGCCCCTGAGCTCCTTTCTTCAACTCGCTTTCTCGTGAGCTGGCCGCAACACCGCAGGATGGCTTCAGGCCCTAATCTGGTTCCGGCACGGCACGCTGAGCCTTTGGTTAATTCCTCTTCCTGGTGGGAAATGAGAGTTAAATTTGCCCGTCCAGACACCTCCAGCTAGTCTGTCATTGGTTCTCCCTATTCCTGTTCATCTTCCGCAGAAATTGCAAACTGGGCCAAACAGGAGGTTAAAGGCACTGACTCTCCAAGTCGGGAGAGTGTTAGTAAAGCGTCTGGAATGTTGCACCCGAGTACCAGGGGACGAAAACTGAGACATATTGGAACACGTCTCCCGATCACACGGTTGATCATACTCTGGGTTCCACATGCATGTTTTAGCTGAAGGAAGAATACCTTAAACCTGGAGAGTTGAGACCCGTGGAATGGGTACCATGCAATATGACTTCAAAGGGTCTTCATTTGCTCACCGAACCTCTCCAATCCTATCACTGCTGCCTTTATGCCCCTGTACACACACTTGATTCTCTTTCAGAGACATAGCAATCCATAGGTTTTAAGATACTTCCTAGTCAGGTACACTCTTAGGCATTTAATATGGGGTGTTGAGTCCATTTCGTTGAGCAAGGAGTAGCTCTTGTCTATTCCATATTTGGCTTAAGGAACTTTATCTGTGCTCATTTCAATCTCTGGTTTTATGCAGCACCCCAACTCACCTTTCCCCTTAAGCAAGCATAAGTTGGGTTTCTAAATTTGAGACCCTGTTCTGTTTTGTAATTCAGTTCCTGTGTAGCCAAGTTTACATTCCGTGTATTAGTGATATCTTATGATGTTTCTTTTTCTGTGTGACTTATTTCAGTTAGAATCATCATACCTGAATCCACTCATTATGCTGCTACGGGCCTGATGACATAGATTTCATTGCTGAGTGATACTGCATTGTACGTAAGTACCACAACTTCTTTATCCATTTTTCACTTTCTGCGATATTGAACTTGTACCGTAAACCAGGTTCTTGTAAACAGAGCCGTCCCAACCTTTGGGGTGGCTGTGTCTTTTTGATTTTAATTTCCCTAAGCTATAGGACCATAAGTGGAAGTGCCCTAGGCTCTGTTGCTTTGTTTTTTAGATGTTTCAGGAAACACCATACACTTCTCCCGAGTGGCTGTTGGCAATTTACATCCCGCCCATCAGCATAACAAGGCTCCCAGTTCTCCATGGCCTGTCCTGCCTTTCTGGATTTTACACTTTTTTCAGATGTCCCTTTTGACCGGGGGGAAGTGAGACTTCATTGTAGTGCAGATTTCCTTTGCAAGCTTGCTTGGTTGGCCAAAAAGGGCGTATGCGTTTTTTCCTGAATATATTCAGGAGAAAACGCATACGCCCTTTTTGGCCAAGTGCATCATTGTGGACGTTCTGCCTCTTTTCCTATGCTTTAAATGCAATTCCAGTCTACCTCCTGAAATCGGTTTCCTGCAATTCTGCCCCGCTTTCAAGTCCTCTTGGCAGCCTTACTTCAGTATATTTTTGGACGATAGCTGTCATTTATAACTCTGCAGGTTTGTGAATTACAGTGCCCCTGAGCTCCTTTCTTCAACTCGCTTTCTCGTGAGCTGGCCGCAACCCCGCAGGATGGCTTCAGGCCCTAATCTGCTTCCGGCACGGCACGCTGAGCCTTTGGTTAATTCCTCTTCCTGGTGGGAAATGAGAGTTAAATTTGCCCGTCCAGACACCTCCAGCTAGTCTGTCATTGGTTCTCCCTATTCCTGTTCATCTTCCGCAGAAATTGCAAACTGGGCCAAACAGGAGGTTAAAGGCACTGACTCTCCAAGTCGGGAGAGTGTTAGTAAAGCGTCTGGAATGTTGCACCCGAGTACCAGGGGACGAAAACTGAGACATATTGGAACACGTCTCCCGATCACACGGTTGATCATACTCTGGGTTCCACATGCATGTTTTAGCTGAAGGAAGAATACCTTAAACCTGGAGAGTTGAGACCCGTGGAATGGGTACCATGCAATATGACTTCAAAGGGTCTTCATTTGCTCACCGAACCTCTCCAATCCTATCACTGCTGCCTTTATGCCCCTGTACACACACTTGATTCTCTTTCAGAGACATAGCAATCCATAGGTTTTAAGATACTTCCTAGTCAGGTACACTCTTAGGCATTTAATATGGGGTGTTGAGTCCATTTCGTTGAGCAAGGAGTAGCTCTTGTCTATTCCATATTTGGCTTAAGGAACTTTATCTGTGCTCATTTCAATCTCTGGTTTTATGCAGCACCCCAACTCACCTTTCCCCTTAAGCAAGCATAAGTTGGGTTTCTAAATTTGAGACCCTGTTCTGTTTTGTAATTCAGTTCCTGTGTAGCCAAGTTTACATTCCGTGTATTAGTGATATCTTATGATGTTTCTTTTTCTGTGTGACTTATTTCAGTTAGAATCATCATACCTGAATCCACTCATTATGCTGCTACGGGCCTGATGACATAGATTTCATTGCTGAGTGATACTGCATTGTACGTAAGTACCACAACTTCTTTATCCATTTTTCACTTTCTGCGATATTGAACTTGTACCGTAAACCAGGTTCTTGTAAACAGAGCCGTCCCAACCTTTGGGGTGGCTGTGTCTTTTTGATTTTAATTTCCCTAAGCTATAGGACCATAAGTGGAAGTGCCCTAGGCTCTGTTGCTTTGTTTTTTAGATGTTTCAGGAAACACCATACACTTCTCCCGAGTGGCTGTTGGCAATTTACATCCCGCCCATCAGCATAACAAGGCTCCCAGTTCTCCATGGCCTGTCCTGCCTTTCTGGATTTTACACTTTTTTCAGATGTCCCTTTTGACCGGGGGGAAGTGAGACTTCATTGTAGTGCAGATTTCCTTTGCAAGCTTGCTTGGTTGGCCAAAAAGGGCGTATGCGTTTTTTCCTGAATATATTCAGGAGAAAACGCATACGCCCTTTTTGGCCAAGTGCATCATTGTGGACGTTCTGCCTCTTTTCCTATGCTTTAAATGCAATTCCAGTCTACCTCCTGAAATCGGTTTCCTGCAATTCTGCCCCGCTTTCAAGTCCTCTTGGCAGCCTTACTTCAGTATATTTTTGGACGATAGCTGTCATTTATAACTCTGCAGGTTTGTGAATTACAGTGCCCCTGAGCTCCTTTCTTCAACTCGCTTTCTCGTGAGCTGGCCGCAACCCCGCAGGATGGCTTCAGGCCCTAATCTGCTTCCGGCACGGCACGCTGAGCCTTTGGTTAATTCCTCTTCCTGGTGGGAAATGAGAGTTAAATTTGCCCGTCCAGACACCTCCAGCTAGTCTGTCATTGGTTCTCCCTATTCCTGTTCATCTTCCGCAGAAATTGCAAACTGGGCCAAACAGGAGGTTAAAGGCACTGACTCTCCAAGTCGGGAGAGTGTTAGTAAAGCGTCTGGAATGTTGCACCCGAGTACCAGGGGACGAAAACTGAGACATATTGGAACACGTCTCCCGATCACACGGTTGATCATACTCTGGGTTCCACATGCATGTTTTAGCTGAAGGAAGAATACCTTAAACCTGGAGAGTTGAGACCCGTGGAATGGGTACCATGCAATATGACTTCAAAGGGTCTTCATTTGCTCACCGAACCTCTCCAATCCTATCACTGCTGCGTTTATGCCCCTGTACACACACTTGATTCTCTTTCAGAGACATAGCAATCCATAGGTTTTAAGATACTTCCTAGTCAGGTACACTCTTAGGCATTTAATATGGGGTGTTGAGTCCATTTCGTTGAGCAAGGAGTAGCTCTTGTCTATTCCATATTTGGCTTAAGGAACTTTATCTGTGCTCATTTCAATCTCTGGTTTTATGCAGCACCCCAACTCACCTTTCCCCTTAAGCAAGCATAAGTTGGGTTTCTAAATTTGAGACCCTGTTCTGTTTTGTAATTCAGTTCCTGTGTAGCCAAGTTTACATTCCGTGTATTAGTGATATCTTATGATGTTTCTTTTCCTGTGTGACTTATTTCAGTTAGAATCATCGTACCTGAATCCACTCATTATGCTGCTACGGGCCTGATGACATAGATTTCATTGCTGAGTGATACTGCATTGTACGTAAGTACCACAACTTCTTTATCCATTTTTCACTTTCTGCGATACTGAACTTGTACCGTAAACCAGGTTCTTGTAAACAGAGCCGTCCCAACCTTTGGGGTGGCTGTGTCTTTTGATTTTAATTTCCCTAAGCTATAGGACCATAAGTGGAAGTGCCCTAGGCTCTGTTGCTTTGTTTTTTAGATGTTTCAGGAAACACCATACACTTATCCCGAGTGGCTGTTGGCAATTTACATCCCGCCCATCAGCATAACAAGGCTCCCAGTTCTCCATGGCCTGTCCTGCCTTTCTGGATTTTACACTTTTTTCAGATGGCCCTTTTGACCGGGGGGAAGTGAGACTTCACTGTAGTGCAGATTTCCTTTGCAAGGTTGCTTGGTTGGCCAAAAAGTGCGTATGCGTTTTTTCCTGAATATATTCAGGAAAAAACGCATACGCCCTTTTTGGCCAAGTGCATCATTGTGGACGTTCTGCCTCTTTTCCTATGCTTTAAATGCAATTCCAGTCTACCTCCTGAAATCGGTTTCCTGCAATTCTGCCCCGCTTTCAAGTCCTCTTGGCAGCCTTACTTCAGTATATTTTTGGACGATAGCTGTCATTTATAACTCTGCAGGTTTGTGAATTACAGTGCCCCTGAGCTCCTTTCTTCAACTCGCTTTCTCGTGAGCTGGCCGCAACCCCGCAGGATGGCTTCAGGCCCTAATCTGGTTCCGGCACGGCACGCTGAGCCTTTGGTTAATTCCTCTTCCTGGTGGGAAATGAGAGTTAAATTTGCCCGTCCAGACACCTCCAGCTAGTCTGTCATTGGTTCTCCCTATTCCTGTTCATCTTCCGCAGAAATTGCAAACTGGGCCAAACAGGAGGTTAAAGGCACTGACTCTCCAAGTCGGGAGAGTGTTAGTAAAGCGTCTGGAATGTTGCACCCGAGTACCAGGGGACGAAAACTGAGACATATTGGAACACGTCTCCCGATCACACGGTTGATCATACTCTGGGTTCCACATGCATGTTTTAGCTGAAGGAAGAATACCTTAAACCTGGAGAGTTGAGACCCGTGGAATGGGTACCATGCAATATGACTTCAAAGGGTCTTCATTTGCTCACCGAACCTCTCCAATCCTATCACTGCTGCCTTTATGCCCCTGTACACACACTTGATTCTCTTTCAGAGACATAGCAATCCATAGGTTTTAAGATACTTCCTAGTCAGGTACACTCTTAGGCATTTAATATGGGGTGTTGAGTCCATTTCGTTGAGCAAGGAGTAGCTCTTGTCTATTCCATATTTGGCTTAAGGAACTTTATCTGTGCTCATTTCAATCTCTGGTTTTATGCAGCACCCCAACTCACCTTTCCCCTTAAGCAAGCATAAGTTGGGTTTCTAAATTTGAGACCCTGTTCTGTTTTGTAATTCAGTTCCTGTGTAGCCAAGTTTACATTCCGTGTATTAGTGATATCTTATGATGTTTCTTTTCCTGTGTGACTTATTTCAGTTAGAATCATCGTACCTGAATCCACTCATTATGCTGCTACGGGCCTGATGACATAGATTTCATTGCTGAGTGATACTGCATTGTACGTAAGTACCACAACTTCTTTATCCATTTTTCACTTTCTGCGATATTGAACTTGTACCGTAAACCAGGTTCTTGTAAACAGAGCCGTCCCAACCTTTGGGGTGGCTGTGTCTTTTGATTTTAATTTCCCTAAGCTATAGGACCATAAGTGGAAGTGCCCTAGGCTCTGTTGCTTTGTTTTTTAGATGTTTCAGGAAACACCATACACTTCTCCCGAGTGGCTGTTGGCAATTTACATCCCGCCCATCAGCATAACAAGGCTCCCAGTTCTCCATGGCCTGTCCTGCCTTTCTGGATTTTACACTTTTTTCAGATGGCCCTTTTGACCGGGGGGAAGTGAGACTTCACTGTAGTGCAGATTTCCTTTGCAAGCTTGCTTGGTTGGCCAAAAAGGGCGTATGCGTTTTTTCCTGAATATATTCAGGAGAAAACGCATACGCCCTTTTTGGCCAAGTGCATCATTGTGGACGTTCTGCCTCTTTTCCTATGCTTTAAATGCAATTCCAGTCTACCTCCTGAAATCGGTTTCCTGCAATTCTGCCCCGCTTTCAAGTCCTCTTGGCAGCCTTACTTCAGTATATTTTTGGACGATAGCTGTCATTTATAACTCTGCAGGTTTGTGAATTACAGTGCCCCTGAGCTCCTTTCTTCAACTCGCTTTCTCGTGAGCTGGCCGCAACACCGCAGGATGGCTTCAGGCCCTAATCTGGTTCCGGCACGGCACGCTGAGCCTTTGGTTAATTCCTCTTCCTGGTGGGAAATGAGAGTTAAATTTGCCCGTCCAGACACCTCCAGCTAGTCTGTCATTGGTTCTCCCTATTCCTGTTCATCTTCCGCAGAAATTGCAAACTGGGCCAAACAGGAGGTTAAAGGCACTGACTCTCCAAGTCGGGAGAGTGTTAGTAAAGCGTCTGGAATGTTGCACCCGAGTACCAGGGGACGAAAACTGAGACATATTGGAACACGTCTCCCGATCACACGGTTGATCATACTCTGGGTTCCACATGCATGTTTTAGCTGAAGGAAGAATACCTTAAACCTGGAGAGTTGAGACCCGTGGAATGGGTACCATGCAATATGACTTCAAAGGGTCTTCATTTGCTCACCGAACCTCTCCAATCCTATCACTGCTGCCTTTATGCCCCTGTACACACACTTGATTCTCTTTCAGAGACATAGCAATCCATAGGTTTTAAGATACTTCCTAGTCAGGTACACTCTTAGGCATTTAATATGGGGTGTTGAGTCCATTTCGTTGAGCAAGGAGTAGCTCTTGTCTATTCCATATTTGGCTTAAGGAACTTTATCTGTGCTCATTTCAATCTCTGGTTTTATGCAGCACCCCAACTCACCTTTCCCCTTAAGCAAGCATAAGTTGGGTTTCTAAATTTGAGACCCTGTTCTGTTTTGTAATTCAGTTCCTGTGTAGCCAAGTTTACATTCCGTGTATTAGTGATATCTTATGATGTTTCTTTTTCTGTGTGACTTATTTCAGTTAGAATCATCATACCTGAATCCACTCATTATGCTGCTACGGGCCTGATGACATAGATTTCATTGCTGAGTGATACTGCATTGTACGTAAGTACCACAACTTCTTTATCCATTTTTCACTTTCTGCGATATTGAACTTGTACCGTAAACCAGGTTCTTGTAAACAGAGCCGTCCCAACCTTTGGGGTGGCTGTGTCTTTTTGATTTTAATTTCCCTAAGCTAT
The DNA here is from genome assembly GCF_949774975.1 of Lagenorhynchus albirostris. Classification (NCBI taxonomy): domain Eukaryota; kingdom Metazoa; phylum Chordata; class Mammalia; order Artiodactyla; family Delphinidae; genus Lagenorhynchus; species Lagenorhynchus albirostris. The sequence continues at coordinate 344,971 of NW_026783433.1, forward strand.
AGGACCATAAGTGGAAGTGCCCTAGGCTCTGTTGCTTTGTTTTTTAGATGTTTCAGGAAACACCATACACTTCTCCCGAGTGGCTGTTGGCAATTTACATCCCGCCCATCAGCATAACAAGGCTCCCAGTTCTCCATGGCCTGTCCTGCCTTTCTGGATTTTACACTTTTTTCAGATGGCCCTTTTGACCGGGGGGAAGTGAGACTTCATTGTAGTGCAGATTTCCTTTGCAAGCTTGCTTGGTTGGCCAAAAAGGGCGTATGCGTTTTTTCCTGAATATATTCAGGAGAAAACGCATACGCCCTTTTTGGCCAAGTGCATCATTGTGGACGTTCTGCCTCTTTTCCTATGCTTTAAATGCAATTCCAGTCTACCTCCTGAAATCGGTTTCCTGCAATTCTGCCCCGCTTTCAAGTCCTCTTGGCAGCCTTACTTCAGTATATTTTTGGACGATAGCTGTCATTTATAACTCTGCAGGTTTGTGAATTACAGTGCCCCTGAGCTCCTTTCTTCAACTCGCTTTCTCGTGAGCTGGCCGCAACCCCGCAGGATGGCTTCAGGCCCTAATCTGGTTCCGGCACGGCACGCTGAGCCTTTGGTTAATTCCTCTTCCTGGTGGGAAATGAGAGTTAAATTTGCCCGTCCAGACACCTCCAGCTAGTCTGTCATTGGTTCTCCCTATTCCTGTTCATCTTCCGCAGAAATTGCAAACTGGGCCAAACAGGAGGTTAAAGGCACTGACTCTCCAAGTCGGGAGAGTGTTAGTAAAGCGTCTGGAATGTTGCACCCGAGTACCAGGGGACGAAAACTGAGACATATTGGAACACGTCTCCCGATCACACGGTTGATCATACTCTGGGTTCCACATGCATGTTTTAGCTGAAGGAAGAATACCTTAAACCTGGAGAGTTGAGACCCGTGGAATGGGTACCATGCAATATGACTTCAAAGGGTCTTCATTTACTCACCGAACCTCTCCAATCCTATCACTGCTGCGTTTATGCCCCTGTACACACACTTGATTCTCTTTCAGAGACATAGCAATCCATAGGTTTTAAGATACTTCCTAGTCAGGTACACTCTTAGGCATTTAATATGGGGTGTTGAGTCCATTTCGTTGAGCAAGGAGTAGCTCTTGTCTATTCCATATTTGGCTTAAGGAACTTTATCTGTGCTCATTTCAATCTCTGGTTTTATGCAGCACCCCAACTCACCTTTCCCCTTAAGCAAGCATAAGTTGGGTTTCTAAATTTGAGACCCTGTTCTGTTTTGTAATTCAGTTCCTGTGTAGCCAAGTTTACATTCCGTGTATTAGTGATATCTTATGATGTTTCTTTTCCTGTGTGACTTATTTCAGTTAGAATCATCGTACCTGAATCCACTCATTATGCTGCTACGGGCCTGATGACATAGATTTCATTGCTGAGTGATACTGCATTGTACGTAAGTACCACAACTTCTTTATCCATTTTTCATTTTCTGCGATACTGAACTTGTACCGTAAACCAGGTTCTTGTAAACAGAGCCGTCCCAACCTTTGGGGTGGCTGTGTCTTTTGATTTTAATTTCCCTAAGCTATAGGACCATAAGTGGAAGTGCCCTAGGCTCTGTTGCTTTGTTTTTTAGATGTTTCAGGAAACACCATACACTTCTCCCGAGTGGCTGTTGGCAATTTACATCCCGCCCATCAGCATAACAAGGCTCCCAGTTCTCCATGGCCTGTCCTGCCTTTCTGGATTTTACACTTTTTTCAGATGTCCCTTTTGACCGGGGGGAAGTGAGACTTCACTGTAGTGCAGATTTCCTTTGCAAGCTTGCTTGGTTGGCCAAAAAGGGCGTATGCGTTTTTTCCTGAATATATTCAGGAGAAAACGCATACGCCCTTTTTGGCCAAGTGCATCATTGTGTACGTTCTGCCTCTTTTCCTATGCTTTAAATGCAATTCCAGTCTACCTCCTGAAATCGGTTTCCTGCAATTCTGCCCCGCTTTCAAGTCCTCTTGGCAGCCTTACTTCAGTATATTTTTGGACGATAGCTGTCATTTATAACTCTGCAGGTTTGTGAATTACAGTGCCCCTGAGCTCCTTTCTTCAACTCGCTTTCTCGTGAGCTGGCCGCAACACCGCAGGATGGCTTCAGGCCCTAATCTGGTTCCGGCACGGCACGCTGAGCCTTTGGTTAATTCCTCTTCCTGGTGGGAAATGAGAGTTAAATTTGCCCGTCCAGACACCTCCAGCTAGTCTGTCATTGGTTCTCCCTATTCCTGTTCATCTTCCGCAGAAATTGCAAACTGGGCCAAACAGGAGGTTAAAGGCACTGACTCTCCAAGTCGGGAGAGTGTTAGTAAAGCGTCTGGAATGTTGCACCCGAGTACCAGGGGACGAAAACTGAGACATATTGGAACACGTCTCCCGATCACACGGTTGATCATACTCTGGGTTCCACATGCATGTTTTAGCTGAAGGAAGAATACCTTAAACCTGGAGAGTTGAGACCCGTGGAATGGGTACCATGCAATATGACTTCAAAGGGTCTTCATTTGCTCACCGAACCTCTCCAATCCTATCACTGCTGCCTTTATGCCCCTGTACACACACTTGATTCTCTTTCAGAGACATAGCAATCCATAGGTTTTAAGATACTTCCTAGTCAGGTACACTCTTAGGCATTTAATATGGGGTGTTGAGTCCATTTCGTTGAGCAAGGAGTAGCTCTTGTCTATTCCATATTTGGCTTAAGGAACTTTATCTGTGCTCATTTCAATCTCTGGTTTTATGCAGCACCCCAACTCACCTTTCCCCTTAAGCAAGCATAAGTTGGGTTTCTAAATTTGAGACCCTGTTCTGTTTTGTAATTCAGTTCCTGTGTAGCCAAGTTTACATTCCGTGTATTAGTGATATCTTATGATGTTTCTTTTTCTGTGTGACTTATTTCAGTTAGAATCATCATACCTGAATCCACTCATTATGCTGCTACGGGCCTGATGACATAGATTTCATTGCTGAGTGATACTGCATTGTACGTAAGTACCACAACTTCTTTATCCATTTTTCACTTTCTGCGATATTGAACTTGTACCGTAAACCAGGTTCTTGTAAACAGAGCCGTCCCAACCTTTGGGGTGGCTGTGTCTTTTTGATTTTAATTTCCCTAAGCTATAGGACCATAAGTGGAAGTGCCCTAGGCTCTGTTGCTTTGTTTTTTAGATGTTTCAGGAAACACCATACACTTCTCCCGAGTGGCTGTTGGCAATTTACATCCCGCCCATCAGCATAACAAGGCTCCCAGTTCTCCATGGCCTGTCCTGCCTTTCTGGATTTTACACTTTTTTCAGATGTCCCTTTTGACCGGGGGGAAGTGAGACTTCATTGTAGTGCAGATTTCCTTTGCAAGCTTGCTTGGTTGGCCAAAAAGGGCGTATGCGTTTTTTCCTGAATATATTCAGGAGAAAACGCATACGCCCTTTTTGGCCAAGTGCATCATTGTGGACGTTCTGCCTCTTTTCCTATGCTTTAAATGCAATTCCAGTCTACCTCCTGAAATCGGTTTCCTGCAATTCTGCCCCGCTTTCAAGTCCTCTTGGCAGCCTTACTTCAGTATATTTTTGGACGATAGCTGTCATTTATAACTCTGCAGGTTTGTGAATTACAGTGCCCCTGAGCTCCTTTCTTCAACTCGCTTTCTCGTGAGCTGGCCGCAACCCCGCAGGATGGCTTCAGGCCCTAATCTGCTTCCGGCACGGCACGCTGAGCCTTTGGTTAATTCCTCTTCCTGGTGGGAAATGAGAGTTAAATTTGCCCGTCCAGACACCTCCAGCTAGTCTGTCATTGGTTCTCCCTATTCCTGTTCATCTTCCGCAGAAATTGCAAACTGGGCCAAACAGGAGGTTAAAGGCACTGACTCTCCAAGTCGGGAGAGTGTTAGTAAAGCGTCTGGAATGTTGCACCCGAGTACCAGGGGACGAAAACTGAGACATATTGGAACACGTCTCCCGATCACACGGTTGATCATACTCTGGGTTCCACATGCATGTTTTAGCTGAAGGAAGAATACCTTAAACCTGGAGAGTTGAGACCCGTGGAATGGGTACCATGCAATATGACTTCAAAGGGTCTTCATTTGCTCACCGAACCTCTCCAATCCTATCACTGCTGCGTTTATGCCCCTGTACACACACTTGATTCTCTTTCAGAGACATAGCAATCCATAGGTTTTAAGATACTTCCTAGTCAGGTACACTCTTAGGCATTTAATATGGGGTGTTGAGTCCATTTCGTTGAGCAAGGAGTAGCTCTTGTCTATTCCATATTTGGCTTAAGGAACTTTATCTGTGCTCATTTCAATCTCTGGTTTTATGCAGCACCCCAACTCACCTTTCCCCTTAAGCAAGCATAAGTTGGGTTTCTAAATTTGAGACCCTGTTCTGTTTTGTAATTCAGTTCCTGTGTAGCCAAGTTTACATTCCGTGTATTAGTGATATCTTATGATGTTTCTTTTCCTGTGTGACTTATTTCAGTTAGAATCATCGTACCTGAATCCACTCATTATGCTGCTACGGGCCTGATGACATAGATTTCATTGCTGAGTGATACTGCATTGTACGTAAGTACCACAACTTCTTTATCCATTTTTCACTTTCTGCGATACTGAACTTGTACCGTAAACCAGGTTCTTGTAAACAGAGCCGTCCCAACCTTTGGGGTGGCTGTGTCTTTTGATTTTAATTTCCCTAAGCTATAGGACCATAAGTGGAAGTGCCCTAGGCTCTGTTGCTTTGTTTTTTAGATGTTTCAGGAAACACCATACACTTCTCCCGAGTGGCTGTTGGCAATTTACATCCCGCCCATCAGCATAACAAGGCTCCCAGTTCTCCATGGCCTGTCCTGCCTTTCTGGATTTTACACTTTTTTCAGATGGCCCTTTTGACCGGGGGGAAGTGAGACTTCACTGTAGTGCAGATTTCCTTTGCAAGGTTGCTTGGTTGGCCAAAAAGTGCGTATGCGTTTTTTCCTGAATATATTCAGGAAAAAACGCATACGCCCTTTTTGGCCAAGTGCATCATTGTGGACGTTCTGCCTCTTTTCCTATGCTTTAAATGCAATTCCAGTCTACCTCCTGAAATCGGTTTCCTGCAATTCTGCCCCGCTTTCAAGTCCTCTTGGCAGCCTTACTTCAGTATATTTTTGGACGATAGCTGTCATTTATAACTCTGCAGGTTTGTGAATTACAGTGCCCCTGAGCTCCTTTCTTCAACTCGCTTTCTCGTGAGCTGGCCGCAACCCCGCAGGATGGCTTCAGGCCCTAATCTGGTTCCGGCACGGCACGCTGAGCCTTTGGTTAATTCCTCTTCCTGGTGGGAAATGAGAGTTAAATTTGCCCGTCCAGACACCTCCAGCTAGTCTGTCATTGGTTCTCCCTATTCCTGTTCATCTTCCGCAGAAATTGCAAACTGGGCCAAACAGGAGGTTAAAGGCACTGACTCTCCAAGTCGGGAGAGTGTTAGTAAAGCGTCTGGAATGTTGCACCCGAGTACCAGGGGACGAAAACTGAGACATATTGGAACACGTCTCCCGATCACACGGTTGATCATACTCTGGGTTCCACATGCATGTTTTAGCTGAAGGAAGAATACCTTAAACCTGGAGAGTTGAGACCCGTGGAATGGGTACCATGCAATATGACTTCAAAGGGTCTTCATTTGCTCACCGAACCTCTCCAATCCTATCACTGCTGCGTTTATGCCCCTGTACACACACTTGATTCTCTTTCAGAGACATAACAATCCATAGGTTTTAAGATACTTCCTAGTCAGGTACACTCTTAGGCATTTAATATGGGGTGTTGAGTCCATTTCGTTGAGCAAGGAGTAGCTCTTGTCTATTCCATATTTGGCTTAAGGAACTTTATCTGTGCTCATTTCAATCTCTGGTTTTATGCAGCACCCCAACTCACCTTTCCCCTTAAGCAAGCATAAGTTGGGTTTCTAAATTTGAGACCCTGTTCTGTTTTGTAATTCAGTTCCTGTGTAGCCAAGTTTACATTCCGTGTATTAGTGATATCTTATGATGTTTCTTTTTCTGTGTGACTTATTTCAGTTAGAATCATCATACCTGAATCCACTCATTATGCTGCTACGGGCCTGATGACATAGATTTCATTGCTGAGTGATACTGCATTGTACGTAAGTACCACAACTTCTTTATCCATTTTTCACTTTCTGCGATATTGAACTTGTACCGTAAACCAGGTTCTTGTAAACAGAGCCGTCCCAACCTTTGGGGTGGCTGTGTCTTTTTGATTTTAATTTCCCTAAGCTATAGGACCATAAGTGGAAGTGCCCTAGGCTCTGTTGCTTTGTTTTTTAGATGTTTCAGGAAACACCATACACTTCTCCCGAGTGGCTGTTGGCAATTTACATCCCGCCCATCAGCATAACAAGGCTCCCAGTTCTCCATGGCCTGTCCTGCCTTTCTGGATTTTACACTTTTTTCAGATGTCCCTTTTGACCGGGGGGAAGTGAGACTTCATTGTAGTGCAGATTTCCTTTGCAAGCTTGCTTGGTTGGCCAAAAAGGGCGTATGCGTTTTTTCCTGAATATATTCAGGAGAAAACGCATACGCCCTTTTTGGCCAAGTGCATCATTGTGGACGTTCTGCCTCTTTTCCTATGCTTTAAATGCAATTCCAGTCTACCTCCTGAAATCGGTTTCCTGCAATTCTGCCCCGCTTTCAAGTCCTCTTGGCAGCCTTACTTCAGTATATTTTTGGACGATAGCTGTCATTTATAACTCTGCAGGTTTGTGAATTACAGTGCCCCTGAGCTCCTTTCTTCAACTCGCTTTCTCGTGAGCTGGCCGCAACCCCGCAGGATGGCTTCAGGCCCTAATCTGCTTCCGGCACGGCACGCTGAGCCTTTGGTTAATTCCTCTTCCTGGTGGGAAATGAGAGTTAAATTTGCCCGTCCAGACACCTCCAGCTAGTCTGTCATTGGTTCTCCCTATTCCTGTTCATCTTCCGCAGAAATTGCAAACTGGGCCAAACAGGAGGTTAAAGGCACTGACTCTCCAAGTCGGGAGAGTGTTAGTAAAGCGTCTGGAATGTTGCACCCGAGTACCAGGGGACGAAAACTGAGACATATTGGAACACGTCTCCCGATCACACGGTTGATCATACTCTGGGTTCCACATGCATGTTTTAGCTGAAGGAAGAATACCTTAAACCTGGAGAGTTGAGACCCGTGGAATGGGTACCATGCAATATGACTTCAAAGGGTCTTCATTTGCTCACCGAACCTCTCCAATCCTATCACTGCTGCGTTTATGCCCCTGTACACACACTTGATTCTCTTTCAGAGACATAGCAATCCATAGGTTTTAAGATACTTCCTAGTCAGGTACACTCTTAGGCATTTAATATGGGGTGTTGAGTCCATTTCGTTGAGCAAGGAGTAGCTCTTGTCTATTCCATATTTGGCTTAAGGAACTTTATCTGTGCTCATTTCAATCTCTGGTTTTATGCAGCACCCCAACTCACCTTTCCCCTTAAGCAAGCATAAGTTGGGTTTCTAAATTTGAGACCCTGTTCTGTTTTGTAATTCAGTTCCTGTGTAGCCAAGTTTACATTCCGTGTATTAGTGATATCTTATGATGTTTCTTTTCCTGTGTGACTTATTTCAGTTAGAATCATCGTACCTGAATCCACTCATTATGCTGCTACGGGCCTGATGACATAGATTTCATTGCTGAGTGATACTGCATTGTACGTAAGTACCACAACTTCTTTATCCATTTTTCACTTTCTGCGATACTGAACTTGTACCGTAAACCAGGTTCTTGTAAACAGAGCCGTCCCAACCTTTGGGGTGGCTGTGTCTTTTGATTTTAATTTCCCTAAGCTATAGGACCATAAGTGGAAGTGCCCTAGGCTCTGTTGCTTTGTTTTTTAGATGTTTCAGGAAACACCATACACTTATCCCGAGTGGCTGTTGGCAATTTACATCCCGCCCATCAGCATAACAAGGCTCCCAGTTCTCCATGGCCTGTCCTGCCTTTCTGGATTTTACACTTTTTTCAGATGGCCCTTTTGACCGGGGGGAAGTGAGACTTCACTGTAGTGCAGATTTCCTTTGCAAGGTTGCTTGGTTGGCCAAAAAGTGCGTATGCGTTTTTTCCTGAATATATTCAGGAAAAAACGCATACGCCCTTTTTGGCCAAGTGCATCATTGTGGACGTTCTGCCTCTTTTCCTATGCTTTAAATGCAATTCCAGTCTACCTCCTGAAATCGGTTTCCTGCAATTCTGCCCCGCTTTCAAGTCCTCTTGGCAGCCTTACTTCAGTATATTTTTGGACGATAGCTGTCATTTATAACTCTGCAGGTTTGTGAATTACAGTGCCCCTGAGCTCCTTTCTTCAACTCGCTTTCTCGTGAGCTGGCCGCAACCCCGCAGGATGGCTTCAGGCCCTAATCTGGTTCCGGCACGGCACGCTGAGCCTTTGGTTAATTCCTCTTCCTGGTGGGAAATGAGAGTTAAATTTGCCCGTCCAGACACCTCCAGCTAGTCTGTCATTGGTTCTCCCTATTCCTGTTCATCTTCCGCAGAAATTGCAAACTGGGCCAAACAGGAGGTTAAAGGCACTGACTCTCCAAGTCGGGAGAGTGTTAGTAAAGCGTCTGGAATGTTGCACCCGAGTACCAGGGGACGAAAACTGAGACATATTGGAACACGTCTCCCGATCACACGGTTGATCATACTCTGGGTTCCACATGCATGTTTTAGCTGAAGGAAGAATACCTTAAACCTGGAGAGTTGAGACCCGTGGAATGGGTACCATGCAATATGACTTCAAAGGGTCTTCATTTGCTCACCGAACCTCTCCAATCCTATCACTGCTGCCTTTATGCCCCTGTACACACACTTGATTCTCTTTCAGAGACATAACAATCCATAGGTTTTAAGATACTTCCTAGTCAGGTACACTCTTAGGCATTTAATATGGGGTGTTGAGTCCATTTCGTTGAGCAAGGAGTAGCTCTTGTCTATTCCATATTTGGCTTAAGGAACTTTATCTGTGCTCATTTCAATCTCTGGTTTTATGCAGCACCCCAACTCACCTTTCCCCTTAAGCAAGCATAAGTTGGGTTTCTAAATTTGAGACCCTGTTCTGTTTTGTAATTCAGTTCCTGTGTAGCCAAGTTTACATTCCGTGTATTAGTGATATCTTATGATGTTTCTTTTTCTGTGTGACTTATTTCAGTTAGAATCATCATACCTGAATCCACTCATTATGCTGCTACGGGCCTGATGACATAGATTTCATTGCTGAGTGATACTGCATTGTACGTAAGTACCACAACTTCTTTATCCATTTTTCACTTTCTGCGATATTGAACTTGTACCGTAAACCAGGTTCTTGTAAACAGAGCCGTCCCAACCTTTGGGGTGGCTGTGTCTTTTTGATTTTAATTTCCCTAAGCTATAGGACCATAAGTGGAAGTGCCCTAGGCTCTGTTGCTTTGTTTTTTAGATGTTTCAGGAAACACCATACACTTCTCCCGAGTGGCTGTTGGCAATTTACATCCCGCCCATCAGCATAACAAGGCTCCCAGTTCTCCATGGCCTGTCCTGCCTTTCTGGATTTTACACTTTTTTCAGATGGCCCTTTTGACTGGGGGGAAGTGAGACTTCATTGTAGTGCAGATTTCCTTTGCAAGCTTGCTTGGTTGGCCAAAAAGGGCGTATGCGTTTTTTCCTGAATATATTCAGGAGAAAACGCATACGCCCTTTTTGGCCAAGTGCATCATTGTGGACGTTCTGCCTCTTTTCCTATGCTTTAAATGCAATTCCAGTCTACCTCCTGAAATCGGTTTCCTGCAATTCTGCCCCGCTTTCAAGTCCTCTTGGCAGCCTTACTTCAGTATATTTTTGGACGATAGCTGTCATTTATAACTCTGCAGGTTTGTGAATTACAGTGCCCCTGAGCTCCTTTCTTCAACTCGCTTTCTCGTGAGCTGGCCGCAACCCCGCAGGATGGCTTCAGGCCCTAATCTGGTTCCGGCACGGCACGCTGAGCCTTTGGTTAATTCCTCTTCCTGGTGGGAAATGAGAGTTAAATTTGCCCGTCCAGACACCTCCAGCTAGTCTGTCATTGGTTCTCCCTATTCCTGTTCATCTTCCGCAGAAATTGCAAACTGGGCCAAACAGGAGGTTAAAGGCACTGACTCTCCAAGTCGGGAGAGTGTTAGTAAAGCGTCTGGAATGTTGCACCCGAGTACCAGGGGACGAAAACTGAGACATATTGGAACACGTCTCCCGATCACACGGTTGATCATACTCTGGGTTCCACATGCATGTTTTAGCTGAAGGAAGAATACCTTAAACCTGGAGAGTTGAGACCCGTGGAATGGGTACCATGCAATATGACTTCAAAGGGTCTTCATTTGCTCACCGAACCTCTCCAATCCTATCACTGCTGCGTTTATGCCCCTGTACACACACTTGATTCTCTTTCAGAGACATAGCAATCCATAGGTTTTAAGATACTTCCTAGTCAGGTACACTCTTAGGCATTTAATATGGGGTGTTGAGTCCATTTCGTTGAGCAAGGAGTAGCTCTTGTCTATTCCATATTTGGCTTAAGGAACTTTATCTGTGCTCATTTCAATCTCTGGTTTTATGCAGCACCCCAACTCACCTTTCCCCTTAAGCAAGCATAAGTTGGGTTTCTAAATTTGAGACCCTGTTCTGTTTTGTAATTCAGTTCCTGTGTAGCCAAGTTTACATTCCGTGTATTAGTGATATCTTATGATGTTTCTTTTTCTGTGTGACTTATTTCAGTTAGAATCATCATACCTGAATCCACTCATTATGCTGCTATGGGCCTGATGACATAGATTTCATTGCTGAGTGATACTGCATTGTACGTAAGTACCACAACTTCTTTATCCATTTTTCACTTTCTGCGATATTGAACTTGTACCGTAAACCAGGTTCTTGTAAACAGAGCCGTCCCAACCTTTGGGGTGGCTGTGTCTTTTTGATTTTAATTTCCCTAAGCTATAGGACCATAAGTGGAAGTGCCCTAGGCTCTGTTGCTTTGTTTTTTAGATGTTTCAGGAAACACCATACACTTCTCCCGAGTGGCTGTTGGCAATTTACATCCCGCCCATCAGCATAACAAGGCTCCCAGTTCTCCATGGCCTGTCCTGCCTTTCTGGATTTTACACTTTTTTCAGATGGCCCTTTTGACCGGGGGGAAGTGAGACTTCATTGTAGTGCAGATTTCCTTTGCAAGCTTGCTTGGTTGGCCAAAAAGGGCGTATGCGTTTTTTCCTGAATATATTCAGGAAAAAACGCATACGCCCTTTTTGGCCAAGTGCATCATTGTGGACGTTCTGCCTCTTTTCCTATGCTTTAAATGCAATTCCAGTCTACCTCCTGAAATCGGTTTCCTGCAATTCTGCCCCGCTTTCAAGTCCTCTTGGCAGCCTTACTTCAGTATATTTTTGGACGATAGCTGTCATTTATAACTCTGCAGGTTTGTGAATTACAGTGCCCCTGAGCTCCTTTCTTCAACTCGCTTTCTCGTGAGCTGGCCGCAACCCCGCAGGATGGCTTCAGGCCCTAATCTGGTTCCGGCACGGCACGCTGAGCCTTTGGTTAATTCCTCTTCCTGGTGGGAAATGAGAGTTAAATTTGCCCGTCCAGACACCTCCAGCTAGTCTGTCATTGGTTCTCCCTATTCCTGTTCATCTTCCGCAGAAATTGCAAACTGGGCCAAACAGGAGGTTAAAGGCACTGACTCTCCAAGTCGGGAGAGTGTTAGTAAAGCGTCTGGAATGTTGCACCCGAGTACCAGGGGACGAAAACTGAGACATATTGGAACACGTCTCCCGATCACACGGTTGATCATACTCTGGGTTCCACATGCATGTTTTAGCTGAAGGAAGAATACCTTAAACCTGGAGAGTTGAGACCCGTGGAATGGGTACCATGCAATATGACTTCAAAGGGTCTTCATTTGCTCACCGAACCTCTCCAATCCTATCACTGCTGCGTTTATGCCCCTGTACACACGCTTGATTCTCTTTCGGAGACATAGCAATCCATAGGTTTTAAGATACTTCCTAGTCAGTTATATTCTTAGGCGTTTAATATGGGGTGTTGAATCCATTTCGTTGAGCAAGGAGTAGCTCTTGTCTATTCCATATTTGGCTTAAGGAACTTTATCTGTGCTCATTTCAATCTCTGGTTTTATGCAGCACCCCAACTCACCTTTCCCCTTAAGCAAGCATAAGTTGGGTTTCTAAATTTGAGACCCTGTTCTGTTTTGTAATTCAGTTCCTGTGTAGCCAAGTTTACATTCCGTGTATTAGTGATATCTTATGATGTTTCTTTTTCTGTGTGACTTATTTCAGTTAGAATCATCGTACCTGAATCCACTCATTATGCTGCTACGGGCCTGATGACATAGATTTCATTGCTGAGTGATACTGCATTGTACGTAAGTACCACAACTTCTTTATCCATTTTTCACTTTCTGCGATATTGAACTTGTACCGTAAACCAGGTTCTTGTAAACAGAGCCGTCCCAACCTTTGGGGTGGCTGTGTCTTTTGATTTTAATTTCCCTAAACTATAGGACCATAAGTGGAAGTGCCCTAGGCTCTGTTGCTTTGTTTTTTAGATGTTTCAGGAAACACCATACACTTCTCCCGAGTGGCTGTTGGCAATTTACATCCTGCCCATCAGCATAACAAGGCTCCCAGTTCTCCATGGCCTGTCCTGCCTTTCTGGATTTTACACTTTTTTCAGATGGCCCTTTTGACCGGGGGGAAGTGAGACTTCACTGTAGTGCAGATTTCCTTTGCAAGCTTGCTTGGTTGGCCAAAAAGGGCGTATGCGTTTTTTCCTGAATATATTCAGGAAAAAACGCATACGCCCTTTTTGGCCAAGTGCATCATTGTGGACGTTCTGCCTCTTTTCCTATGCTTTAAATGCAATTCCAGTCTACCTCCTGAAATCGGTTTCCTGCAATTCTGCCCCGCTTTCAAGTCCTCTTGGCAGCCTTACTTCAGTATATTTTTGGACGATAGCTGTCATTTATAACTCTGCAGGTTTGTGAATTACAGTGCCCCTGAGCTCCTTTCTTCAACTCGCTTTCTCGTGAGCTGGCCGCAACCCCGCAGGATGGCTTCAGGCCCTAATCTGGTTCCGGCACGGCACGCTGAGCCTTTGGTTAATTCCTCTTCCTGGTGGGAAATGAGAGTTAAATTTGCCCGTCCAGACACCTCCAGCTAGTCTGTCATTGGTTCTCCCTATTCCTGTTCATCTTCCGCAGAAATTGCAAACTGGGCCAAACAGGAGGTTAAAGGCACTGACTCTCCAAGTCGGGAGAGTGTTAGTAAAGCGTCTGGAATGTTGCACCCGAGTACCAGGGGACGAAAACTGAGACATATTGGAACACGTCTCCCGATCACACGGTTGATCATACTCTGGGTTCCACATGCATGTTTTAGCTGAAGGAAGAATACCTTAAACCTGGAGAGTTGAGACCCGTGGAATGGGTACCATGCAATATGACTTCAAAGGGTCTTCATTTGCTCACCGAACCTCTCCAATCCTATCACTGCTGCGTTTATGCCCCTGTACACACGCTTGATTCTCTTTCGGAGACATAGCAATCCATAGGTTTTAAGATACTTCCTAGTCAGTTATATTCTTAGGCGTTTAATATGGGGTGTTGAATCCATTTCGTTGAGCAAGGAGTAGCTCTTGTCTATTCCATATTTGGCTTAAGGAACTTTATCTGTGCTCATTTCAATCTCTGGTTTTATGCAGCACCCCAACTCACCTTTCCCCTTAAGCAAGCATAAGTTGGGTTTCTAAATTTGAGACCCTGTTCTGTTTTGTAATTCAGTTCCTGTGTAGCCAAGTTTACATTCCGTGTATTAGTGATATCTTATGATGTTTCTTTTTCTGTGTGACTTATTTCAGTTAGAATCATCGTACCTGAATCCACTCATTATGCTGCTACGGGCCTGATGACATAGATTTCATTGCTGAGTGATACTGCATTGTACGTAAGTACCACAACTTCTTTATCCATTTTTCACTTTCTGCGATATTGAACTTGTACCGTAAACCAGGTTCTTGTAAACAGAGCCGTCCCAACCTTTGGGGTGGCTGTGTCTTTTGATTTTAATTTCCCTAAACTATAGGACCATAAGTGGAAGTGCCCTAGGCTCTGTTGCTTTGTTTTTTAGATGTTTCAGGAAACACCATACACTTCTCCCGAGTGGCTGTTGGCAATTTACATCCTGCCCATCAGCATAACAAGGCTCCCAGTTCTCCATGGCCTGTCCTGCCTTTCTGGATTTTACACTTTTTTCAGATGGCCCTTTTGACCGGGGGGAAGTGAGACTTCACTGTAGTGCAGATTTCCTTTGCAAGCTTGCTTGGTTGGCCAAAAAGGGCGTATGCGTTTTTTCCTGAATATATTCAGGAAAAAACGCATACGCCCTTTTTGGCCAAGTGCATCATTGTGGACGTTCTGCCTCTTTTCCTATGCTTTAAATGCAATTCCAGTCTACCTCCTGAAATCGGTTTCCTGCAATTCTGCCCCGCTTTCAAGTCCTCTTGGCAGCCTTACTTCAGTATATTTTTGGACGATAGCTGTCATTTATAACTCTGCAGGTTTGTGAATTACAGTGCCCCTGAGCTCCTTTCTTCAACTCGCTTTCTCGTGAGCGGGCCGCAACACCGCAGGATGGCTTCAGGCCCTAATCTGGTTCCGGCACGGCACGCTGAGCCTTTGGTTAATTCCTCTTCCTGGTGGGAAATGAGAGTTAAATTTGCCCGTCCAGACACCTCCAGCTAGTCTGTCATTGGTTCTCCCTATTCCTGTTCATCTTCCGCAGAAATTGCAAACTGGGCCAAACAGGAGGTTAAAGGCACTGACTCTCCAAGTCGGGAGAGTGTTAGTAAAGCGTCTGGAATGTTGCACCCGAGTACCAGGGGACGAAAACTGAGACATATTGGAACACGTCTCCCGATCACACGGTTGATCATACTCTGGGTTCCACATGCATGTTTTAGCTGAAGGAAGAATACCTTAAACCTGGAGAGTTGAGACCCGTGGAATGGGTACCATGCAATATGACTTCAAAGGGTCTTCATTTGCTCACCGAACCTCTCCAATCCTATCACTGCTGCGTTTATGCCCCTGTACACACGCTTGATTCTCTTTCGGAGACATAGCAATCCATAGGTTTTAAGATAATTCCTAGTCAGTTATATTCTTAGGCGTTTAATATGGGGTGTTGAATCCATTTCGTTGAGCAAGGAGTAGCTCTTGTCTATTCCATATTTGGCTTAAGGAACTTTATCTGTGCTCATTTCAATCTCTGGTTTTATGCAGCACCCCAACTCACCTTTCCCCTTAAGCAAGCATAAGTTGGGTTTCTAAATTTGAGACCCTGTTCTGTTTTGTAATTCAGTTCCTGTGTAGCCAAGTTTACATTCCGTGTATTAGTGATATCTTATGATGTTTCTTTTTCTGTGTGACTTATTTCAGTTAGAATCATCGTACCTGAATCCACTCATTATGCTGCTACGGGCCTGATGACATAGATTTCATTGCTGAGTGATACTGCATTGTACGTAAGTACCACAACTTCTTTATCCATTTTTCACTTTCTGCGATATTGAACTTGTACCGTAAACCAGGTTCTTGTAAACAGAGCCGTCCCAACCTTTGGGGTGGCTGTGTCTTTTGATTTTAATTTCCCTAAACTATAGGACCATAAGTGGAAGTGCCCTAGGCTCTGTTGCTTTGTTTTTTAGATGTTTCAGGAAACACCATACACTTCTCCCGAGTGGCTGTTGGCAATTTACATCCCGCCCATCAGCATAACAAGGCTCCCAGTTCTCCATGGCCTGTCCTGCCTTTCTGGATTTTACACTTTTTTCAGATGGCCCTTTTGACCGGGGGGAAGTGAGACTTCACTGTAGTGCAGATTTCCTTTGCAAGCTTGCTTGGTTGGCCAAAAAGGGCGTATGCGTTTTTTCCTGAATATATTCAGGAAAAAACGCATACGCCCTTTTTGGCCAAGTGCATCATTGTGGACGTTCTGCCTCTTTTCCTATGCTTTAAATGCAATTCCAGTCTACCTCCTGAAATCGGTTTCCTGCAATTCTGCCCCGCTTTCAAGTCCTCTTGGCAGCCTTACTTCAGTATATTTTTGGACGATAGCTGTCATTTATAACTCTGCAGGTTTGTGAATTACAGTGCCCCTGAGCTCCTTTCTTCAACTCGCTTTCTCGTGAGCTGGCCGCAACCCCGCAGGATGGCTTCAGGCCCTAATCTGGTTCCGGCACGGCACGCTGAGCCTTTGGTTAATTCCTCTTCCTGGTGGGAAATGAGAGTTAAATTTGCCCGTCCAGACACCTCCAGCTAGTCTGTCATTGGTTCTCCCTATTCCTGTTCATCTTCCGCAGAAATTGCAAACTGGGCCAAACAGGAGGTTAAAGGCACTGACTCTCCAAGTCGGGAGAGTGTTAGTAAAGCGTCTGGAATGTTGCACCCGAGTACCAGGGGACGAAAACTGAGACATATTGGAACACGTCTCCCGATCACACGGTTGATCATACTCTGGGTTCCACATGCATGTTTTAGCTGAAGGAAGAATACCTTAAACCTGGAGAGTTGAGACCCGTGGAATGGGTACCATGCAATATGACTTCAAAGGGTCTTCATTTGCTCACCGAACCTCTCCAATCCTATCACTGCTGCGTTTATGCCCCTGTACACACACTTGATTCTCTTTCAGAGACATAGCAATCCATAGGTTTTAAGATACTTCCTAGTCAGGTACACTCTTAGGCATTTAATATGGGGTGTTGAGTCCATTTCGTTGAGCAAGGAGTAGCTCTTGTCTATTCCATATTTGGCTTAAGGAACTTTATCTGTGCTCATTTCAATCTCTGGTTTTATGCAGCACCCCAACTCACCTTTCCCCTTAAGCAAGCATAAGTTGGGTTTCTAAATTTGAGACCCTGTTCTGTTTTGTAATTCAGTTCCTGTGTAGCCAAGTTTACATTCCGTGTATTAGTGATATCTTATGATGTTTCTTTTTCTGTGTGACTTATTTCAGTTAGAATCATCGTACCTGAATCCACTCATTATGCTGCTACGGGCCTGATGACATAGATTTCATTGCTGAGTGATACTGCATTGTACGTAAGTACCACAACTTCTTTATCCATTTTTCACTTTCTGCGATATTGAACTTGTACCGTAAACCAGGTTCTTGTAAACAGAGCCGTCCCAACCTTTGGGGTGGCTGTGTCTTTTGATTTTAATTTCCCTAAGCTATAGGACCATAAGTGGAAGTGCCCTAGGCTCTGTTGCTTTGTTTTTTAGATGTTTCAGGAAACACCATACACTTCTCCCGAGTGGCTGTTGGCAATTTACATCCCGCCCATCAGCATAACAAGGCTCCCAGTTCTCCATGGCCTGTCCTGCCTTTCTGGATTTTACACTTTTTTCAGATGGCCCTTTTGACCGGGGGGAAGTGAGACTTCATTGTAGTGCAGATTTCCTTTGCAAGCTTGCTTGGTTGGCCAAAAAGGGCGTATGCGTTTTTTCCTGAATATATTCAGGAAAAAACGCATACGCCCTTTTTGGCCAAGTGCATCATTGTGGACGTTCTGCCTCTTTTCCTATGCTTTAAATGCAATTCCAGTCTACCTCCTGAAATTGGTTTCCTGCAATTCTGCCCCGCTTTCAAGTCCTCTTGGCAGCCTTACTTCAGTATATTTTTGGACGATAGCTGTCATTTATAACTCTGCAGGTTTGTGAATTACAGTGCCCCTGAGCTCCTTTCTTCAACTCGCTTTCTCGTGAGCTGGCCGCAACCCCGCAGGATGGCTTCAGGCCCTAATCTGGTTCCGGCACGGCACGCTGAGCCTTTGGTTAATTCCTCTTCCTGGTGGGAAATGAGAGTTAAATTTGCCCGTCCAGACACCTCCAGCTAGTCTGTCATTGGTTCTCCCTATTCCTGTTCATCTTCCGCAGAAATTGCAAACTGGGCCAAACAGGAGGTTAAAGGCACTGACTCTCCAAGTCGGGAGAGTGTTAGTAAAGCGTCTGGAATGTTGCACCCGAGTACCAGGGGACGAAAACTGAGACATATTGGAACACGTCTCCCGATCACACGGTTGATCATACTCTGGGTTCCACATGCATGTTTTAGCTGAAGGAAGAATACCTTAAACCTGGAGAGTTGAGACCCGTGGAATGGGTACCATGCAATATGACTTCAAAGGGTCTTCATTTGCTCACCGAACCTCTCCAATCCTATCACTGCTGCGTTTATGCCCCTGTACACACACTTGATTCTCTTTCAGAGACATAGCAATCCATAGGTTTTAAGATACTTCCTAGTCAGGTACACTCTTAGGCATTTAATATGGGGTGTTGAGTCCATTTCGTTGAGCAAGGAGTAGCTCTTGTCTATTCCATATTTGGCTTAAGGAACTTTATCTGTGCTCATTTCAATCTCTGGTTTTATGCAGCACCCCAACTCACCTTTCCCCTTAAGCAAGCATAAGTTGGGTTTCTAAATTTGAGACCCTGTTCTGTTTTGTAATTCAGTTCCTGTGTAGCCAAGTTTACATTCCGTGTATTAGTGATATCTTATGATGTTTCTTTTTCTGTGTGACTTATTTCAGTTAGAATCATCGTACCTGAATCCACTCATTATGCTGCTACGGGCCTGATGACATAGATTTCATTGCTGAGTGATACTGCATTGTACGTAAGTACCACAACTTCTTTATCCATTTTTCACTTTCTGCGATATTGAACTTGTACCGTAAACCAGGTTCTTGTAAACAGAGCCGTCCCAACCTTTGGGGTGGCTGTGTCTTTTGATTTTAATTTCCCTAAGCTATAGGACCATAAGTGGAAGTGCCCTAGGCTCTGTTGCTTTGTTTTTTAGATGTTTCAGGAAACACCATACACTTCTCCCGAGTGGCTGTTGGCAATTTACATCCCGCCCATCAGCATAACAAGGCTCCCAGTTCTCCATGGCCTGTCCTGCCTTTCTGGATTTTACACTTTTTTCAGATGGCCCTTTTGACCGGGGGGAAGTGAGACTTCATTGTAGTGCAGATTTCCTTTGCAAGCTTGCTTGGTTGGCCAAAAAGGGCGTATGCGTTTTTTCCTGAATATATTCAGGAAAAAACGCATACGCCCTTTTTGGCCAAGTGCATCATTGTGGACGTTCTGCCTCTTTTCCTATGCTTTAAATGCAATTCCAGTCTACCTCCTGAAATCGGTTTCCTGCAATTCTGCCCCGCTTTCAAGTCCTCTTGGCAGCCTTACTTCAGTATATTTTTGGACGATAGCTGTCATTTATAACTCTGCAGGTTTGTGAATTACAGTGCCCCTGAGCTCCTTTCTTCAACTCGCTTTCTCGTGAGCTGGCCGCAACACCGCAGGATGGCTTCAGGCCCTAATCTGGTTCCGGCACGGCACGCTGAGCCTTTGGTTAATTCCTCTTCCTGGTGGGAAATGAGAGTTAAATTTGCCCGTCCACACACCTCCAGCTAGTCTGTCATTGGTTCTCCCTATTCCTGTTCATCTTCCGCAGAAATTGCAAACTGGGCCAAACAGGAGGTTAAAGGCACTGACTCTCCAAGTCGGGAGAGTGTTAGTAAAGCGTCTGGAATGTTGCACCCGAGTACCAGGGGACGAAAACTGAGACATATTGGAACACGTCTCCCGATCACACGGTTGATCATACTCTGGGTTCCACATGCATGTTTTAGCTGAAGGAAGAATACCTTAAACCTGGAGAGTTGAGACCCGTGGAATGGGTACCATGCAATATGACTTCAAAGGGTCTTCATTTGCTCACCGAACCTCTCCAATCCTATCACTGCTGCGTTTATGCCCCTGTACACACACTTGATTCTCTTTCAGAGACATAGCAATCCATAGGTTTTAAGATACTTCCTAGTCAGGTACACTCTTAGGCATTTAATATGGGGTGTTGAGTCCATTTCGTTGAGCAAGGAGTAGCTCTTGTCTATTCCATATTTGGCTTAAGGAACTTTATCTGTGCTCATTTCAATCTCTGGTTTTATGCAGCACCCCAACTCACCTTTCCCCTTAAGCAAGCATAAGTTGGGTTTCTAAATTTGAGACCCTGTTCTGTTTTGTAATTCAGTTCCTGTGTAGCCAAGTTTACATTCCGTGTATTAGTGATATCTTATGATGTTTCTTTTCCTGTGTGACTT
This sequence comes from Lagenorhynchus albirostris, assembly GCF_949774975.1. Lineage (NCBI taxonomy): Eukaryota > Metazoa > Chordata > Mammalia > Artiodactyla > Delphinidae > Lagenorhynchus > Lagenorhynchus albirostris. The sequence goes on from NW_026783433.1 coordinate 365,273, forward strand.
ATTTCAGTTAGAATCATCGTACCTGAATCCACTCATTATGCTGCTACGGGCCTGATGACATAGATTTCATTGCTGAGTGATACTGCATTGTACGTAAGTACCACAACTTCTTTATCCATTTTTCACTTTCTGCGATACTGAACTTGTACCGTAAACCAGGTTCTTGTAAACAGAGCCGTCCCAAACTTTGGGGTGGCTGTGTCTTTTGATTTTAATTTCCCTAAGCTATAGGACCATAAGTGGAAGTGCCCTAGGCTCTGTTGCTTTGTTTTTTAGATGTTTCAGGAAACACCATACACTTCTCCCGAGTGGCTGTTGGCAATTTACATCCCGCCCATCAGCATAACAAGGCTCCCAGTTCTCCATGGCCTGTCCTGCCTTTCTGGATTTTACACTTTTTTCAGATGTCCCTTTTGACCGGGGGGAAGTGAGACTTCACTGTAGTGCAGATTTCCTTTGCAAGCTTGCTTGGTTGGCCAAAAAGGGCGTATGCGTTTTTTCCTGAATATATTCAGGAGAAAACGCATACGCCCTTTTTGGCCAAGTGCATCATTGTGGACGTTCTGCCTCTTTTCCTATGCTTTAAATGCAATTCCAGTCTACCTCCTGAAATCGGTTTCCTGCAATTCTGCCCCGCTTTCAAGTCCTCTTGGCAGCCTTACTTCAGTATATTTTTGGACGATAGCTGTCATTTATAACTCTGCAGGTTTGTGAATTACAGTGCCCCTGAGCTCCTTTCTTCAACTCGCTTTCTCAAGAGCTGGCCGCAACCCCGCAGGATGGCTTCAGGCCCTAATCTGGTTCCGGCACGGCATGCTGAGCCTTTGGTTAATTCCTCTTCCTGGTGGGAAATGAGAGTTAAATTTGCCCGTCCAGACACCTCCAGCTAGTCTGTCATTGGTTCTCCCTATTCCTGTTCATCTTCCGCAGAAATTGCAAACTGGGCCAAACAGGAGGTTAAAGGCACTGACTCTCCAAGTCGGGAGAGTGTTAGTAAAGCGTCTGGAATGTTGCACCCGAGTACCAGGGGACGAAAACTGACACATATTGGAACACGTCTCCCGATCACACGGTTGATCATACTCTGGGTTCCACATGCATGTTTTAGCTGAAGGAAGAATACCTTAAACCTGGAGAGTTGAGACCCGTGGAATGGGTACCATGCAATATGACTTCAAAGGGTCTTCATTTGCTCACCGAACCTCTCCAATCCTATCACTGCTGCCTTTATGCCCCTGTACACACACTTGATTCTCTTTCAGAGACATAGCAATCCATAGGTTTTAAGATACTTCCTAGTCAGGTACACTCTTAGGCATTTAATATGGGGTGTTGAGTCCATTTCGTTGAGCAAGGAGTAGCTCTTGTCTATTCCATATTTGGCTTAAGGAACTTTATCTGTGCTCATTTCAATCTCTGGTTTTATGCAGCACCCCAACTCACCTTTCCCCTTAAGCAAGCATAAGTTGGGTTTCTAAATTTGAGACCCTGTTCTGTTTTGTAATTCAGTTCCTGTGTAGCCAAGTTTACATTCCGTGTATTAGTGATATCTTATGATGTTTCTTTTCCTGTGTGACTTATTTCAGTTAGAATCATCGTACCTGAATCCACTCATTATGCTGCTACGGGCCTGATGACATAGATTTCATTGCTGAGTGATACTGCATTGTACGTAAGTACCACAACTTCTTTATCCATTTTTCACTTTCTGCGATACTGAACTTGTACCGTAAACCAGGTTCTTGTAAACAGAGCCGTCCCAACCTTTGGGGTGGCTGTGTCTTTTGATTTTAATTTCCCTAAGCTATAGGACCATAAGTGGAAGTGCCCTAGGCTCTGTTGCTTTGTTTTTTAGATGTTTCAGGAAACACCATACACTTCTCCCGAGTGGCTGTTGGCAATTGACATCCCGCCCATCAGCATAACAAGGCTCCCAGTTCTCCATGGCCTGTCCTGCCTTTCTGGATTTTACACTTTTTTCAGATGGCCCTTTTGACCGGGGGGAAGTGAGACTTCATTGTAGTGCAGATTTCCTTTGCAAGCTTGCTTGGTTGGCCAAAAAGGGCGTATGCGTTTTTTCCTGAATATATTCAGGAGAAAACGCATACGCCCTTTTTGGCCAAGTGCATCATTGTGGACGTTCTGCCTCTTTTCCTATGCTTTAAATGCAATTCCAGTCTACCTCCTGAAATCGGTTTCCTGCAATTCTGCCCCGCTTTCAAGTCCTCTTGGCAGCCTTACTTCAGTATATTTTTGGACGATAGCTGTCATTTATAACTCTGCAGGTTTGTGAATTACAGTGCCCCTGAGCTCCTTTCTTCAACTCGCTTTCTCGTGAGCTGGCCGCAACACCGCAGGATGGCTTCAGGCCCTAATCTGGTTCCGGCACGGCACGCTGAGCCTTTGGTTAATTCCTCTTCCTGGTGGGAAATGAGAGTTAAATTTGCCCGTCCAGACACCTCCAGCTAGTCTGTCATTGGTTCTCCCTATTCCTGTTCATCTTCCGCAGAAATTGCAAACTGGGCCAAACAGGAGGTTAAAGGCACTGACTCTCCAAGTCGGGAGAGTGTTAGTAAAGCGTCTGGAATGTTGCACCCGAGTACCAGGGGACGAAAACTGAGACATATTGGAACACGTCTCCCGATCACACGGTTGATCATACTCTGGGTTCCACATGCATGTTTTAGCTGAAGGAAGAATACCTTAAACCTGGAGAGTTGAGACCCGTGGAATGGGTACCATGCAATATGACTTCAAAGGGTCTTCATTTGCTCACCGAACCTCTCCAATCCTATCACTGCTGCGTTTATGCCCCTGTACACACACTTGATTCTCTTTCAGAGACATAGCAATCCATAGGTTTTAAGATACTTCCTAGTCAGGTACACTCTTAGGCATTTAATATGGGGTGTTGAGTCCATTTCGTTGAGCAAGGAGTAGCTCTTGTCTATTCCATATTTGGCTTAAGGAACTTTATCTGTGCTCATTTCAATCTCTGGTTTTATGCAGCACCCCAACTCACCTTTCCCCTTAAGCAAGCATAAGTTGGGTTTCTAAATTTGAGACCCTGTTCTGTTTTGTAATTCAGTTCCTGTGTAGCCAAGTTTACATTCCGTGTATTAGTGATATCTTATGATGTTTCTTTTTCTGTGTGACTTATTTCAGTTAGAATCATCATACCTGAATCCACTCATTATGCTGCTACGGGCCTGATGACATAGATTTCATTGCTGAGTGATACTGCATTGTACGTAAGTACCACAACTTCTTTATCCATTTTTCACTTTCTGCGATATTGAACTTGTACCGTAAACCAGGTTCTTGTAAACAGAGCCGTCCCAACCTTTGGGGTGGCTGTGTCTTTTTGATTTTAATTTCCCTAAGCTATAGGACCATAAGTGGAAGTGCCCTAGGCTCTGTTGCTTTGTTTTTTAGATGTTTCAGGAAACACCATACACTTCTCCCGAGTGGCTGTTGGCAATTTACATCCCGCCCATCAGCATAACAAGGCTCCCAGTTCTCCATGGCCTGTCCTGCCTTTCTGGATTTTACACTTTTTTCAGATGGCCCTTTTGACCGGGGGGAAGTGAGACTTCATTGTAGTGCAGATTTCCTTTGCAAGCTTGCTTGGTTGGCCAAAAAGGGCGTATGCGTTTTTTCCTGAATATATTCAGGAGAAAACGCATACGCCCTTTTTGGCCAAGTGCATCATTGTGGACGTTCTGCCTCTTTTCCTATGCTTTCAATGCAATTCCAGTCTACCTCCTGAAATCGGTTTCCTGCAATTCTGCCCCGCTTTCAAGTCCTCTTGGCAGCCTTACTTCAGTATATTTTTGGACGATAGCTGTCATTTATAACTCTGCAGGTTTGTGAATTACAGTGCCCCTGAGCTCCTTTCTTCAACTCGCTTTCTCGTGAGCTGGCCGCAACCCCGCAGGATGGCTTCAGGCCCTAATCTGCTTCCGGCACGGCACGCTGAGCCTTTGGTTAATTCCTCTTCCTGGTGGGAAATGAGAGTTAAATTTGCCCGTCCAGACACCTCCAGCTAGTCTGTCATTGGTTCTCCCTATTCCTGTTCATCTTCCGCAGAAATTGCAAACTGGGCCAAACAGGAGGTTAAAGGCACTGACTCTCCAAGTCGGGAGAGTGTTAGTAAAGCGTCTGGAATATTGCACCCGAGTACCAGGGGACGAAAACTGAGACATATTGGAACACGTCTCCCGATCACATGGTTGATCATACTCTGGGTTCCACATGCATGTTTTAGCTGAAGGAAGAATACCTTAAACCTGGAGAGTTGAGACCCGTGGAATGGGTACCATGCAATATGACTTCAAAGGGTCTTCATTTGCTCACCGAACCTCTCCAATCCTATCACTGCTGCGTTTATGCCCCTGTACACACACTTGATTCTCTTTCAGAGACATAGCAATCCATAGGTTTTAAGATACTTCCTAGTCAGGTACACTCTTAGGCATTTAATATGGGGTGTTGAGTCCATTTCGTTGAGCAAGGAGTAGCTCTTGTCTATTCCATATTTGTCTTAAGGAACTTTATCTGTGCTCATTTCAATCTCTGGTTTTATGCAGCACCCCAACTCACCTTTCCCCTTAAGCAAGCATAAGTTGGTTTTCTAAATTTGAGACCCTGTTCTGTTTTGTAATTCAGTTCCTGTGTAGCCAAGTTTACATTCCGTGTATTAGTGATATCTTATGATGTTTCTTTTCCTGTGTGACTTATTTCAGTTAGAATCATCGTACCTGAATCCACTCATTATGCTGCTACGGGCCTGATGACATAGATTTCATTGCTGAGTGATACTGCATTGTACGTAAGTACCACAACTTCTTTATCCATTTTTCACTTTCTGCGATACTGAACTTGTACCGTAAACCAGGTTCTTGTAAACAGAGCCGTCCCAACCTTTGGGGTGGCTGTGTCTTTTGATTTTAATTTCCCTAAGCTATAGGACCATAAGTGGAAGTGCCCTAGGCTCTGTTGCTTTGTTTTTTAGATGTTTCAGGAAACACCATACACTTCTCCCGAGTGGCTGTTGGCAATTTACATCCCGCCCATCAGCATAACAAGGCTCCCAGTTCTCCATGGCCTGTCCTGCCTTTCTGGATTTTACACTTTTTTCAGATGGCCCTTTTGACCGGGGGGAAGTGAGACTTCACTGTAGTGCAGATTTCCTTTGCAAGCTTGCTTGGTTGGCCAAAAAGGGCGTATGCGTTTTTTCCTGAATATATTCAGGAGAAAACGCATACGCCCTTTTTGGCCAAGTGCATCATTGTGGACGTTCTGCCTCTTTTCCTATGCTTTAAATGCAATTCCAGTCTACCTCCTGAAATCGGTTTCCTGCAATTCTGCCCCGCTTTCAAGTCCTCTTGGCAGCCTTACTTCAGTATATTTTTGGACGATAGCTGTCATTTATAACTCTGCAGGTTTGTGAATTACAGTGCCCCTGAGCTCCTTTCTTCAACTCGCTTTCTCGTGAGCTGGCCGCAACACCGCAGGATGGCTTCAGGCCCTAATCTGGTTCCGGCACGGCACGCTGAGCCTTTGGTTAATTCCTCTTCCTGGTGGGAAATGAGAGTTAAATTTGCCCGTCCAGACACCTCCAGCTAGTCTGTCATTGGTTCTCCCTATTCCTGTTCATCTTCCGCAGAAATTGCAAACTGGGCCAAACAGGAGGTTAAAGGCACTGACTCTCCAAGTCGGGAGAGTGTTAGTAAAGCGTCTGGAATGTTGCACCCGAGTACCAGGGGACGAAAACTGAGACATATTGGAACACGTCTCCCGATCACACGGTTGATCATACTCTGGGTTCCACATGCATGTTTTAGCTGAAGCAAGAATACCTTAAACCTGGAGAGTTGAGACCCGTGGAATGGGTACCATGCAATATGATTTCAAAGGGTCTTCATTTGCTCACCGAACCTCTCCAATCCTATCACTGCTGCCTTTATGCCCCTGTACACACACTTGATTCTCTTTCAGAGACATAGCAATCCATAGGTTTTAAGATACTTCCTAGTCAGGTACACTCTTAGGCATTTAATATGGGGTGTTGAGTCCATTTCGTTGAGCAAGGAGTAGCTCTTGTCTATTCCATATTTGGCTTAAGGAACTTTATCTGTGCTCATTTCAATCTCTGGTTTTATGCAGCACCCCAACTCACCTTTCCCCTTAAGCAAGCATAAGTTGGGTTTCTAAATTTGAGACCCTGTTCTGTTTTGTAATTCAGTTCCTGTGTAGCCAAGTTTACATTCCGTGTATTAGTGATATCTTATGATGTTTCTTTTTCTGTGTGACTTATTTCAGTTAGAATCATCATACCTGAATCCACTCATTATGCTGCTATGGGCCTGATGACATAGATTTCATTGCTGAGTGATACTGCATTGTACGTAAGTACCACAACTTCTTTATCCATTTTTCACTTTCTGCGATATTGAACTTGTACCGTAAACCAGGTTCTTGTAAACAGAGCCGTCCCAACCTTTGGGGTGGCTGTGTCTTTTTGATTTTAATTTCCCTAAGCTATAGGACCATAAGTGGAAGTGCCCTAGGCTCTGTTGCTTTGTTTTTTAGATGTTTCAGGAAACACCATACACTTCTCCCGAGTGGCTGTTGGCAATTTACATCCCGCCCATCAGCATAACAAGGCTCCCAGTTCTCCATGGCCTGTCCTGCCTTTCTGGATTTTACACTTTTTTCAGATGGCCCTTTTGACCGGGGGGAAGTGAGACTTCACTGTAGTGCAGATTTCCTTTGCAAGCTTGCTTGGTTGGCCAAAAAGGGCGTATGCGTTTTTTCCTGAATATATTCAGGAAAAAACGCATACGCCCTTTTTGGCCAAGTGCATCATTGTGGACGTTCTGCCTCTTTTCCTATGCTTTAAATGCAATTCCAGTCTACCTCCTGAAATCGGTTTCCTGCAATTCTGCCCCGCTTTCAAGTCCTCTTGGCAGCCTTACTTCAGTATATTTTTGGACGATAGCTGTCATTTATAACTCTGCAGGTTTGTGAATTACAGTGCCCCTGAGCTCCTTTCTTCAACTTGCTTTCTCGTGAGCTGGCCGCAACCCCGCAGGATGGCTTCAGGCCCTAATCTGGTTCCGGCACGGCACGCTGAGCCTTTGGTTAATTCCTCTTCCTGGTGGGAAATGAGAGTTAAATTTGCCCGTCCAGACACCTCCAGCTAGTCTGTCATTGGTTCTCCCTATTCCTGTTCATCTTCCGCAGAAATTGCAAACTGGGCCAAACAGGAGGTTAAAGGCACTGACTCTCCAAGTCGGGAGAGTGTTAGTAAAGCGTCTGGAATGTTGCACCCGAGTACCAGGGGACGAAAACTGAGACATATTGGAACACGTCTCCCGATCACACGGTTGATCATACTCTGGGTTCCACATGCATGTTTTAGCTGAAGGAAGAATACCTTAAACCTGGAGAGTTGAGACCCGTGGAATGGGTACCATGCAATATGACTTCAAAGGGTCTTCATTTGCTCACCGAACCTCTCCAATCCTATCACTGCTGCGTTTATGCCCCTGTACACACGCTTGATTCTCTTTCGGAGACATAGCAATCCATAGGTTTTAAGATACTTCCTAGTCAGTTATATTCTTAGGCGTTTAATATGGGGTGTTGAATCCATTTCGTTGAGCAAGGAGTAGCTCTTGTCTATTCCATATTTGGCTTAAGGAACTTTATCTGTGCTCATTTCAATCTCTGGTTTTATGCAGCACCCCAACTCACCTTTCCCCTTAAGCAAGCATAAGTTGGGTTTCTAAATTTGAGACCCTGTTCTGTTTTGTAATTCAGTTCCTGTGTAGCCAAGTTTACATTCCGTGTATTAGTGATATCTTATGATGTTTCTTTTCCTGTGTGACTTATTTCAGTTAGAATCATCGTACCTGAATCCACTCATTATGCTGCTACGGGCCTGATGACATAGATTTCATTGCTGAGTGATACTGCATTGTACGTAAGTACCACAACTTCTTTATCCATTTTTCACTTTCTGCGATATTGAACTTGTACCGTAAACCAGGTTCTTGTAAACAGAGCCGTCCCAACCTTTGGGGTGGCTGTGTCTTTTGATTTTAATTTCCCTAAGCTATAGGACCATAAGTGGAAGTGCCCTAGGCTCTGTTGCTTTGTTTTTTAGATGTTTCAGGAAACACCATACACTTCTCCCGAGTGGCTGTTGGCAATTTACATCCCGCCCATCAGCATAACAAGGCTCCCAGTTCTCCATGGCCTGTCCTGCCTTTCTGGATTTTACACTTTTTTCAGATGGCCCTTTTGACTGGGGGGAAGTGAGACTTCATTGTAGTGCAGATTTCCTTTGCAAGCTTGCTTGGTTGGCCAAAAAGGGCGTATGCGTTTTTTCCTGAATATATTCAGGAGAAAACGCATACGCCCTTTTTGGCCAAGTGCATCATTGTGGACGTTCTGCCTCTTTTCCTATGCTTTAAATGCAATTCCAGTCTACCTCCTGAAATCGGTTTCCTGCAATTCTGCCCCGCTTTCAAGTCCTCTTGGCAGCCTTACTTCAGTATATTTTTGGACGATAGCTGTCATTTATAACTCTGCAGGTTTGTGAATTACAGTGCCCCTGAGCTCCTTTCTTCAACTCGCTTTCTCGTGAGCTGGCCGCAACACCGCAGGATGGCTTCAGGCCCTAATCTGGTTCCGGCACGGCACGCTGAGCCTTTGGTTAATTCCTCTTCCTGGTGGGAAATGAGAGTTAAATTTGCCCGTCCAGACACCTCCAGCTAGTCTGTCATTGGTTCTCCCTATTCCTGTTCATCTTCCGCAGAAATTGCAAACTGGGCCAAACAGGAGGTTAAAGGCACTGACTCTCCAAGTCGGGAGAGTGTTAGTAAAGCGTCTGGAATGTTGCACCCGAGTACCAGGGGACGAAAACTGAGACATATTGGAACACGTCTCCCGATCACACGGTTGATCATACTCTGGGTTCCACATGCATGTTTTAGCTGAAGCAAGAATACCTTAAACCTGGAGAGTTGAGACCCGTGGAATGGGTACCATGCAATATGATTTCAAAGGGTCTTCATTTGCTCACCGAACCTCTCCAATCCTATCACTGCTGCCTTTATGCCCCTGTACACACACTTGATTCTCTTTCAGAGACATAGCAATCCATAGGTTTTAAGATACTTCCTAGTCAGGTACACTCTTAGGCATTTAATATGGGGTGTTGAGTCCATTTCGTTGAGCAAGGAGTAGCTCTTGTCTATTCCATATTTGGCTTAAGGAACTTTATCTGTGCTCATTTCAATCTCTGGTTTTATGCAGCACCCCAACTCACCTTTCCCCTTAAGCAAGCATAAGTTGGGTTTCTAAATTTGAGACCCTGTTCTGTTTTGTAATTCAGTTCCTGTGTAGCCAAGTTTACATTCCGTGTATTAGTGATATCTTATGATGTTTCTTTTTCTGTGTGACTTATTTCAGTTAGAATCATCATACCTGAATCCACTCATTATGCTGCTATGGGCCTGATGACATAGATTTCATTGCTGAGTGATACTGCATTGTACGTAAGTACCACAACTTCTTTATCCATTTTTCACTTTCTGCGATATTGAACTTGTACCGTAAACCAGGTTCTTGTAAACAGAGCCGTCCCAACCTTTGGGGTGGCTGTGTCTTTTTGATTTTAATTTCCCTAAGCTATAGGACCATAAGTGGAAGTGCCCTAGGCTCTGTTGCTTTGTTTTTTAGATGTTTCAGGAAACACCATACACTTCTCCCGAGTGGCTGTTGGCAATTTACATCCCGCCCATCAGCATAACAAGGCTCCCAGTTCTCCATGGCCTGTCCTGCCTTTCTGGATTTTACACTTTTTTCAGATGGCCCTTTTGACCGGGGGGAAGTGAGACTTCACTGTAGTGCAGATTTCCTTTGCAAGCTTGCTTGGTTGGCCAAAAAGGGCGTATGCGTTTTTTCCTGAATATATTCAGGAAAAAACGCATACGCCCTTTTTGGCCAAGTGCATCATTGTGGACGTTCTGCCTCTTTTCCTATGCTTTAAATGCAATTCCAGTCTACCTCCTGAAATCGGTTTCCTGCAATTCTGCCCCGCTTTCAAGTCCTCTTGGCAGCCTTACTTCAGTATATTTTTGGACGATAGCTGTCATTTATAACTCTGCAGGTTTGTGAATTACAGTGCCCCTGAGCTCCTTTCTTCAACTCGCTTTCTCGTGAGCTGGCCGCAACCCCGCAGGATGGCTTCAGGCCCTAATCTGGTTCCGGCACGGCACGCTGAGCCTTTGGTTAATTCCTCTTCCTGGTGGGAAATGAGAGTTAAATTTGCCCGTCCAGACACCTCCAGCTAGTCTGTCATTGGTTCTCCCTATTCCTGTTCATCTTCCGCAGAAATTGCAAACTGGGCCAAACAGGAGGTTAAAGGCACTGACTCTCCAAGTCGGGAGAGTGTTAGTAAAGCGTCTGGAATGTTGCACCCGAGTACCAGGGGACGAAAACTGAGACATATTGGAACACGTCTCCCGATCACACGGTTGATCATACTCTGGGTTCCACATGCATGTTTTAGCTGAAGCAAGAATACCTTAAACCTGGAGAGTTGAGACCCGTGGAATGGGTACCATGCAATATGATTTCAAAGGGTCTTCATTTGCTCACCGAACCTCTCCAATCCTATCACTGCTGCCTTTATGCCCCTGTACACACACTTGATTCTCTTTCAGAGACATAGCAATCCATAGGTTTTAAGATACTTCCTAGTCAGGTACACTCTTAGGCATTTAATATGGGGTGTTGAGTCCATTTCGTTGAGCAAGGAGTAGCTCTTGTCTATTCCATATTTGGCTTAAGGAACTTTATCTGTGCTCATTTCAATCTCTGGTTTTATGCAGCACCCCAACTCACCTTTCCCCTTAAGCAAGCATAAGTTGGGTTTCTAAATTTGAGACCCTGTTCTGTTTTGTAATTCAGTTCCTGTGTAGCCAAGTTTACATTCCGTGTATTAGTGATATCTTATGATGTTTCTTTTTCTGTGTGACTTATTTCAGTTAGAATCATCATACCTGAATCCACTCATTATGCTGCTATGGGCCTGATGACATAGATTTCATTGCTGAGTGATACTGCATTGTACGTAAGTACCACAACTTCTTTATCCATTTTTCACTTTCTGCGATATTGAACTTGTACCGTAAACCAGGTTCTTGTAAACAGAGCCGTCCCAACCTTTGGGGTGGCTGTGTCTTTTTGATTTTAATTTCCCTAAGCTATAGGACCATAAGTGGAAGTGCCCTAGGCTCTGTTGCTTTGTTTTTTAGATGTTTCAGGAAACACCATACACTTCTCCCGAGTGGCTGTTGGCAATTTACATCCCGCCCATCAGCATAACAAGGCTCCCAGTTCTCCATGGCCTGTCCTGCCTTTCTGGATTTTACACTTTTTTCAGATGGCCCTTTTGACCGGGGGGAAGTGAGACTTCACTGTAGTGCAGATTTCCTTTGCAAGCTTGCTTGGTTGGCCAAAAAGGGCGTATGCGTTTTTTCCTGAATATATTCAGGAAAAAACGCATACGCCCTTTTTGGCCAAGTGCATCATTGTGGACGTTCTGCCTCTTTTCCTATGCTTTAAATGCAATTCCAGTCTACCTCCTGAAATCGGTTTCCTGCAATTCTGCCCCGCTTTCAAGTCCTCTTGGCAGCCTTACTTCAGTATATTTTTGGACGATAGCTGTCATTTATAACTCTGCAGGTTTGTGAATTACAGTGCCCCTGAGCTCCTTTCTTCAACTTGCTTTCTCGTGAGCTGGCCGCAACCCCGCAGGATGGCTTCAGGCCCTAATCTGGTTCCGGCACGGCACGCTGAGCCTTTGGTTAATTCCTCTTCCTGGTGGGAAATGAGAGTTAAATTTGCCCGTCCAGACACCTCCAGCTAGTCTGTCATTGGTTCTCCCTATTCCTGTTCATCTTCCGCAGAAATTGCAAACTGGGCCAAACAGGAGGTTAAAGGCACTGACTCTCCAAGTCGGGAGAGTGTTAGTAAAGCGTCTGGAATGTTGCACCCGAGTACCAGGGGACGAAAACTGAGACATATTGGAACACGTCTCCCGATCACACGGTTGATCATACTCTGGGTTCCACATGCATGTTTTAGCTGAAGGAAGAATACCTTAAACCTGGAGAGTTGAGACCCGTGGAATGGGTACCATGCAATATGACTTCAAAGGGTCTTCATTTGCTCACCGAACCTCTCCAATCCTATCACTGCTGCGTTTATGCCCCTGTACACACGCTTGATTCTCTTTCGGAGACATAGCAATCCATAGGTTTTAAGATACTTCCTAGTCAGTTATATTCTTAGGCGTTTAATATGGGGTGTTGAATCCATTTCGTTGAGCAAGGAGTAGCTCTTGTCTATTGCATATTTGGCTTAAGGAACTTTATCTGTGCTCATTTCAATCTCTGGTTTTATGCAGCACCCCAACTCACCTTTCCCCTTAAGCAAGCATAAGTTGGGTTTCTAAATTTGAGACCCTGTTCTGTTTTGTAATTCAGTTCCTGTGTAGCCAAGTTTACATTCCGTGTATTAGTGATATCTTATGATGTTTCTTTTCCTGTGTGACTTATTTCAGTTAGAATCATCGTACCTGAATCCACTCATTATGCTGCTACGGGCCTGATGACATAGATTTCATTGCTGAGTGATACTGCATTGTACGTAAGTACCACAACTTCTTTATCCATTTTTCACTTTCTGCGATATTGAACTTGTACCGTAAACCAGGTTCTTGTAAACAGAGCCGTCCCAACCTTTGGGGTGGCTGTGTCTTTTGATTTTAATTTCCCTAAGCTATAGGACCATAAGTGGAAGTGCCCTAGGCTCTGTTGCTTTGTTTTTTAGATGTTTCAGGAAACACCATACACTTCTCCCGAGTGGCTGTTGGCAATTTACATCCCGCCCATCAGCATAACAAGGCTCCCAGTTCTCCATGGCCTGTCCTGCCTTTCTGGATTTTACACTTTTTTCAGATGGCCCTTTTGACTGGGGGGAAGTGAGACTTCATTGTAGTGCAGATTTCCTTTGCAAGCTTGCTTGGTTGGCCAAAAAGGGCGTATGCGTTTTTTCCTGAATATATTCAGGAGAAAACGCATACGCCCTTTTTGGCCAAGTGCATCATTGTGGACGTTCTGCCTCTTTTCCTATGCTTTAAATGCAATTCCAGTCTACCTCCTGAAATCGGTTTCCTGCAATTCTGCCCCGCTTTCAAGTCCTCTTGGCAGCCTTACTTCAGTATATTTTTGGACGATAGCTGTCATTTATAACTCTGCAGGTTTGTGAATTACAGTGCCCCTGAGCTCCTTTCTTCAACTCGCTTTCTCGTGAGCTGGCCGCAACACCGCAGGATGGCTTCAGGCCCTAATCTGGTTCCGGCACGGCACGCTGAGCCTTTGGTTAATTCCTCTTCCTGGTGGGAAATGAGAGTTAAATTTGCCCGTCCAGACACCTCCAGCTAGTCTGTCATTGGTTCTCCCTATTCCTGTTCATCTTCCGCAGAAATTGCAAACTGGGCCAAACAGGAGGTTAAAGGCACTGACTCTCCAAGTCGGGAGAGTGTTAGTAAAGCGTCTGGAATGTTGCACCCGAGTACCAGGGGACGAAAACTGAGACATATTGGAACACGTCTCCCGATCACACGGTTGATCATACTCTGGGTTCCACATGCATGTTTTAGCTGAAGCAAGAATACCTTAAACCTGGAGAGTTGAGACCCGTGGAATGGGTACCATGCAATATGATTTCAAAGGGTCTTCATTTGCTCACCGAACCTCTCCAATCCTATCACTGCTGCCTTTATGCCCCTGTACACACACTTGATTCTCTTTCAGAGACATAGCAATCCATAGGTTTTAAGATACTTCCTAGTCAGGTACACTCTTAGGCATTTAATATGGGGTGTTGAGTCCATTTCGTTGAGCAAGGAGTAGCTCTTGTCTATTCCATATTTGGCTTAAGGAACTTTATCTGTGCTCATTTCAATCTCTGGTTTTATGCAGCACCCCAACTCACCTTTCCCCTTAAGCAAGCATAAGTTGGGTTTCTAAATTTGAGACCCTGTTCTGTTTTGTAATTCAGTTCCTGTGTAGCCAAGTTTACATTCCGTGTATTAGTGATATCTTATGATGTTTCTTTTTCTGTGTGACTTATTTCAGTTAGAATCATCATACCTGAATCCACTCATTATGCTGCTATGGGCCTGATGACATAGATTTCATTGCTGAGTGATACTGCATTGTACGTAAGTACCACAACTTCTTTATCCATTTTTCACTTTCTGCGATATTGAACTTGTACCGTAAACCAGGTTCTTGTAAACAGAGCCGTCCCAACCTTTGGGGTGGCTGTGTCTTTTTGATTTTAATTTCCCTAAGCTATAGGACCATAAGTGGAAGTGCCCTAGGCTCTGTTGCTTTGTTTTTTAGATGTTTCAGGAAACACCATACACTTCTCCCGAGTGGCTGTTGGCAATTTACATCCCGCCCATCAGCATAACAAGGCTCCCAGTTCTCCATGGCCTGTCCTGCCTTTCTGGATTTTACACTTTTTTCAGATGGCCCTTTTGACCGGGGGGAAGTGAGACTTCACTGTAGTGCAGATTTCCTTTGCAAGCTTGCTTGGTTGGCCAAAAAGGGCGTATGCGTTTTTTCCTGAATATATTCAGGAAAAAACGCATACGCCCTTTTTGGCCAAGTGCATCATTGTGGACGTTCTGCCTCTTTTCCTATGCTTTAAATGCAATTCCAGTCTACCTCCTGAAATCGGTTTCCTGCAATTCTGCCCCGCTTTCAAGTCCTCTTGGCAGCCTTACTTCAGTATATTTTTGGACGATAGCTGTCATTTATAACTCTGCAGGTTTGTGAATTACAGTGCCCCTGAGCTCCTTTCTTCAACTCGCTTTCTCGTGAGCTGGCCGCAACCCCGCAGGATGGCTTCAGGCCCTAATCTGGTTCCGGCACGGCACGCTGAGCCTTTGGTTAATTCCTCTTCCTGGTGGGAAATGAGAGTTAAATTTGCCCGTCCAGACACCTCCAGCTAGTCTGTCATTGGTTCTCCCTATTCCTGTTCATCTTCCGCAGAAATTGCAAACTGGGCCAAACAGGAGGTTAAAGGCACTGACTCTCCAAGTCGGGAGAGTGTTAGTAAAGCGTCTGGAATGTTGCACCCGAGTACCAGGGGACGAAAACTGAGACATATTGGAACACGTCTCCCGATCACACGGTTGATCATACTCTGGGTTCCACATGCATGTTTTAGCTGAAGGAAGAATACCTTAAACCTGGAGAGTTGAGACCCGTGGAATGGGTACCATGCAATATGACTTCAAAGGGTCTTCATTTGCTCACCGAACCTCTCCAATCCTATCACTGCTGCGTTTATGCCCCTGTACACACACTTGATTCTCTTTCAGAGACATAGCAATCCATAGGTTTTAAGATACTTCCTAGTCAGGTACACTCTTAGGCATTTAATATGGGGTGTTGAGTCCATTTCGTTGAGCAAGGAGTAGCTCTTGTCTATTCCATATTTGGCTTAAGGAACTTTATCTGTGCTCATTTCAATCTCTGGTTTTATGCAGCACCCCAACTCACCTTTCCCCTTAAGCAAGCATAAGTTGGTTTTCTAAATTTGAGACCCTGTTCTGTTTTGTAATTCAGTTCCTGTGTAGCCAAGTTTACATTCCGTGTATTAGTGATATCTTATGATGTTTCTTTTCCTGTGTGACTTATTTCAGTTAGAATCATCATACCTGAATCCACTCATTATGCTGCTATGGGCCTGATGACATAGATTTCATTGCTGAGTGATACTGCATTGTACGTAAGTACCACAACTTCTTTATCCATTTTTCACTTTCTGCGATATTGAACTTGTACCGTAAACCAGGTTCTTGTAAACAGAGCCGTCCCAACCTTTGGGGTGGCTGTGTCTTTTGATTTTAATTTCCCTAAGCTATAGGACCATAAGTGGAAGTGCCCTAGGCTCTGTTGCTTTGTTTTTTAGATGTTTCAGGAAACACCATACACTTCTCCCGAGTGGCTGTTGGCAATTTACATCCCGCCCATCAGCATAACAAGGCTCCCAGTTCTCCATGGCCTGTCCTGCCTTTCTGGATTTTACACTTTTTTCAGATGGCCCTTTTGACCGGGGGGAAGTGAGACTTCACTGTAGTGCAGATTTCCTTTGCAAGCTTGCTTGGTTGGCCAAAAAGGGCGTATGCGTTTTTTCCTGAATATATTCAGGAAAAAACGCATACGCCCTTTTTGGCCAAGTGCATCATTGTGGACGTTCTGCCTCTTTTCCTATGCTTTCAATGCAATTCCAGTCTACCTCCTGAAATCGGTTTCCTGCAATTCTGCCCCGCTTTCAAGTCCTCTTGGCAGCCTTACTTCAGTATATTTTTGGACGATAGCTGTCATTTATAACTCTGCAGGTTTGTGAATTACAGTGCCCCTGAGCTCCTTTCTTCAACTCGCTTTCTCGTGAGCTGGCCGCAACACCGCAGGATGGCTTCAGGCCCTAATCTGCTTCCGGCACGGCACGCTGAGCCTTTGGTTAATTCCTCTTCCTGGTGGGAAATGAGAGTTAAATTTGCCCGTCCAGACACCTCCAGCTAGTCTGTCATTGGTTCTCCCTATTCCTGTTCATCTTCCGCAGAAATTGCAAACTGGGCCAAACAGGAGGTTAAAGGCACTGACTCTCCAAGTCGGGAGAGTGTTAGTAAAGCGTCTGGAATGTTGCACCCGAGTACCAGGGGACGAAAACTGAGACATATTGGAACACGTCTCCCGATCACACGGTTGATCATACTCTGGGTTCCACATGCATGTTTTAGCTGAAGGAAGAATACCTTAAACCTGGAGAGTTGAGACCCGTGGAATGGGTACCATGCAATATGACTTCAAAGGGTCTTCATTTGCTCACCGAACCTCTCCAATCCTATCACTGCTGCGTTTATGCCCCTGTACACACGCTTGATTCTCTTTCAGAGACATAGCAATCCATAGGTTTTAAGATACTTCCTAGTCAGGTACACTCTTAGGCATTTAATATGGGGTGTTGAGTCCATTTCGTTGAGCAAGGAGTAGCTCTTGTCTATTCCATATTTGGCTTAAGGAACTTTATCTGTGCTCATTTCAATCTCTGGTTTTATGCAGCACCCCAACTCACCTTTCCCCTTAAGCAAGCATAAGTTGGTTTTCTAAATTTGAGACCCTGTTCTGTTTTGTAATTCAGTTCCTGTGTAGCCAAGTTTACATTCCGTGTATTAGTGATATCTTATGATGTTTCTTTTCCTGTGTGACTTATTTCAGTTAGAATCATCGTACCTGAATCCACTCATTATGCTGCTATGGGCCTGATGACATAGATTTCATTGCTGAGTGATACTGCATTGTACGTAAGTACCACAACTTCTTTATCCATTTTTCACTTTCTGCGATACTGAACTTGTACCGTAAACCAGGTTCTTGTAAACAGAGCCGTCCCAACCTTTGGGGTGGCTGTGTCTTTTTGATTTTAATTTCCCTAAGCTATAGGACCATAAGTGGAAGTGCCCTAGGCTCTGTTGCTTTGTTTTTTAGATGTTTCAGGAAACACCATACACTTCTCCCGAGTGGCTGTTGGCAATTTACATCCCGCCCATCAGCATAACAAGGCTCCCAGTTCTCCATGGCCTGTCCTGCCTTTCTGGATTTTACACTTTTTTCAGATGGCCCTTTTGACCGGGGGGAAGTGAGACTTCATTGTAGTGCAGATTTCCTTTGCAAGCTTGCTTGGTTGGCCAAAAAGGGCGTATGCGTTTTTTCCTGAATATATTCAGGAAAAAACGCATACGCCCTTTTTGGCCAAGTGCATCATTGTGGACGTTCTGCCTCTTTTCCTATGCTTTAAATGCAATTCCAGTCTACCTCCTGAAATCGGTTTCCTGCAATTCTGCCCCGCTTTCAAGTCCTCTTGGCAGCCTTACTTCAGTATATTTTTGGACGATAGCTGTCATTTATAACTCTGCAGGTTTGTGAATTACAGTGCCCCTGAGCTCCTTTCTTCAACTTGCTTTCTCGTGAGCTGGCCGCAACCCCGCAGGATGGCTTCAGGCCCTAATCTGGTTCCGGCACGGCACGCTGAGCCTTTGGTTAATTCCTCTTCCTGGTGGGAAATGAGAGTTAAATTTGCCCGTCCAGACACCTCCAGCTAGTCTGTCATTGGTTCTCCCTATTCCTGTTCATCTTCCGCAGAAATTGCAAACTGGGCCAAACAGGAGGTTAAAGGCACTGACTCTCCAAGTCGGGAGAGTGTTAGTAAAGCGTCTGGAATGTTGCACCCGAGTACCAGGGGACGAAAACTGAGACATATTGGAACACGTCTCCCGATCACACGGTTGATCATACTCTGGGTTCCACATGCATGTTTTAGCTGAAGGAAGAATACCTTAAACCTGGAGAGTTGAGACCCGTGGAATGGGTACCATGCAATATGACTTCAAAGGGTCTTCATTTGCTCACCGAACCTCTCCAATCCTATCACTGCTGCGTTTATGCCCCTGTACACACGCTTGATTCTCTTTCGGAGACATAGCAATCCATAGGTTTTAAGATACTTCCTAGTCAGTTATATTCTTAGGCGTTTAATATGGGGTGTTGAATCCATTTCGTTGAGCAAGGAGTAGCTCTTGTCTATTCCATATTTGGCTTAAGGAACTTTATCTGTGCTCATTTCAATCTCTGGTTTTATGCAGCACCCCAACTCACCTTTCCCCTTAAGCAAGCATAAGTTGGGTTTCTAAATTTGAGACCCTGTTCTGTTTTGTAATTCAGTTCCTGTGTAGCCAAGTTTACATTCCGTGTATTAGTGATATCTTATGATGTTTCTTTTTCTGTGTGACTTATTTCAGTTAGAATCATCGTACCTGAATCCACTCATTATGCTGCTACGGGCCTGATGACATAGATTTCATTGCTGAGTGATACTGCATTGTACGTAAGTACCACAACTTCTTTATCCATTTTTCACTTTCTGCGATATTGAACTTGTACCGTAAACCAGGTTCTTGTAAACAGAGCCGTCCCAACCTTTGGGGTGGCTGTGTCTTTTGATTTTAATTTCCCTAAGCTATAGGACCATAAGTGGAAGTGCCCTAGGCTCTGTTGCTTTGTTTTTTAGATGTTTCAGGAAACACCATACACTTCTCCCGAGTGGCTGTTGGCAATTTACATCCTGCCCATCAGCATAACAAGGCTCCCAGTTCTCCATGGCCTGTCCTGCCTTTCTGGATTTTACACTTTTTTCAGATGGCCCTTTTGACCGGGGGGAAGTGAGACTTCACTGTAGTGCAGATTTCCTTTGCAAGCTTGCTTGGTTGGCCAAAAAGGGCGTATGCGTTTTTTCCTGAATATATTCAGGAAAAAACGCATACGCCCTTTTTGGCCAAGTGCATCATTGTGGACGTTCTGCCTCTTTTCCTATGCTTTCAATGCAATTCCAGTCTACCTCCTGAAATCGGTTTCCTGCAATTCTGCCCCGCTTTCAAGTCCTCTTGGCAGCCTTACTTCAGTATATTTTTGGACGATAGTTGTCATTTATAACTCTGCAGGTTTGTGAATTACAGTGCCCCTGAGCTCCTTTCTTCAACTCGCTTTCTCGTGAGCTGGCCGCAACCCCGCAGGATGGCTTCAGGCCCTAATCTGGTTCCGGCACGGCACGCTGAGCCTTTGGTTAATTCCTCTTCCTGGTGGGAAATGAGAGTTAAATTTGCCCGTCCAGACACCTCCAGCTAGTCTGTCATTGGTTCTCCCTATTCCTGTTCATCTTCCGCAGAAATTGCAAACTGGGCCAAACAGGAGGTTAAAGGCACTGACTCTCCAAGTCGGGAGAGTGTTAGTAAAGCGTCTGGAATGTTGCACCCGAGTACCAGGGGACGAAAACTGAGACATATTGGAACACGTCTCCCGATCACACGGTTGATCATACTCTGGGTTCCACATGCATGTTTTAGCTGAAGGAAGAATACCTTAAACCTGGAGAGTTGAGACCCGTGGAATGGGTACCATGCAATATGACTTCAAAGGGTCTTCATTTGCTCACCGAACCTCTCCAATCCTATCACTGCTGCGTTTATGCCCCTGTACACACACTTGATTCTCTTTCAGAGACATAGCAATCCATAGGTTTTAAGATACTTCCTAGTCAGGTACACTCTTAGGCATTTAATATGGGGTGTTGAGTCCATTTCGTTGAGCAAGGAGTAGCTCTTGTCTATTCCATATTTGGCTTAAGGAACTTTATCTGTGCTCATTTCAATCTCTGGTTTTATGCAGCACCCCAACTCACCTTTCCCCTTAAGCAAGCATAAGTTGGTTTTCTAAATTTGAGACCCTGTTCTGTTTTGTAATTCAGTTCCTGTGTAGCCAAGTTTACATTCCGTGTATTAGTGATATCTTATGATGTTTCTTTTCCTGTGTGACTTATTTCAGTTAGAATCATCGTACCTGAATCCACTCATTATGCTGCTACGGGCCTGATGACATAGATTTCATTGCTGAGTGATACTGCATTGTACGTAAGTACCACAACTTCTTTATCCATTTTTCACTTTCTGCGATATTGAACTTGTACCGTAAACCAGGTTCTTGTAAACAGAGCCGTCCCAACCTTTGGGGTGGCTGTGTCTTTTGATTTTAATTTCCCTAAGCTATAGGACCATAAGTGGAAGTGCCCTAGGCTCTGTTGCTTTGTTTTTTAGATGTTTCAGGAAACACCATACACTTCTCCCGAGTGGCTGTTGGCAATTTACATCCCGCCCATCAGCATAACAAGGCTCCCAGTTCTCCATGGCCTGTCCTGCCTTTCTGGATTTTACACTTTTTTCAGATGGCCCTTTTGACCGGGGGGAAGTGAGACTTCATTGTAGTGCAGATTTCCTTTGCAAGCTTGCTTGGTTGGCCAAAAAGGGCGTATGCGTTTTTTCCTGAATATATTCAGGAAAAAACGCATACGCCCTTTTTGGCCAAGTGCATCATTGTGGACGTTCTGCCTCTTTTCCTATGCTTTAAATGCAATTCCAGTCTACCTCCTGAAATCGGTTTCCTGCAATTCTGCCCCGCTTTCAAGTCCTCTTGGCAGCCTTACTTCAGTATATTTTTGGACGATAGCTGTCATTTATAACTCTGCAGGTTTGTGAATTACAGTGCCCCTGAGCTCCTTTCTTCAACTCGCTTTCTCGTGAGCTGGCCGCAACACCGCAGGATGGCTTCAGGCCCTAATCTGGTTCCGGCACGGCACGCTGAGCCTTTGGTTAATTCCTCTTCCTGGTGGGAAATGAGAGTTAAATTTGCCCGTCCAGACACCTCCAGCTAGTCTGTCATTGGTTCTCCCTATTCCTGTTCATCTTCCGCAGAAATTGCAAACTGGGCCAAACAGGAGGTTAAAGGCACTGACTCTCCAAGTCGGGAGAGTGTTAGTAAAGCGTCTGGAATGTTGCACCCGAGTACCAGGGGACGAAAACTGAGACATATTGGAACACGTCTCCCGATCACACGGTTGATCATACTCTGGGTTCCACATGCATGTTTTAGCTGAAGGAAGAATCCCTTAAACCTGGAGAGTTGAGACCCGTGGAATGGGTACCATGCAATATGACTTCAAAGGGTCTTCATTTGCTCACCGAACCTCTCCAATCCTATCACTGCTGCGTTTATGCCCCTGTACACACGCTTGATTCTCTTTCAGAGACATAGCAATCCATAGGTTTTAAGATACTTCCTAGTCAGGTACACTCTTAGGCATTTAATATGGGGTGTTGAGTCCATTTCGTTGAGCAAGGAGTAGCTCTTGTCTATTCCATATTTGGCTTAAGGAACTTTATCTGTGCTCATTTCAATCTCTGGTTTTATGCAGCACCCCAACTCACCTTTCCCCTTAAGCAAGCATAAGTTGGTTTTCTAAATTTGAGACCCTGTTCTGTTTTGTAATTCAGTTCCTGTGTAGCCAAGTTTACATTCCGTGTATTAGTGATATCTTATGATGTTTCTTTTCCTGTGTGACTTATTTCAGTTAGAATCATCGTACCTGAATCCACTCATTATGCTGCTATGGGCCTGATGACATAGATTTCATTGCTGAGTGATACTGCATTGTACGTAAGTACCACAACTTCTTTATCCATTTTTCACTTTCTGCGATACTGAACTTGTACCGTAAACCAGGTTCTTGTAAACAGAGCCGTCCCAACCTTTGGGGTGGCTGTGTCTTTTGATTTTAATTTCCCTAAGCTATAGGACCATAAGTGGAAGTGCCCTAGGCTCTGTTGCTTTGTTTTTTAGATGTTTCAGGAAACACCATACACTTCTCCCGAGTGGCTGTTGGCAATTTACATCCCGCCCATCAGCATAACAAGGCTCCCAGTTCTCCATGGCCTGTCCTGCCTTTCTGGATTTTACACTTTTTTCAGATGGCCCTTTTGACCGGGGGGAAGTGAGACTTCATTGTAGTGCAGATTTCCTTTGCAAGCTTGCTTGGTTGGCCAAAAAGGGCGTATGCGTTTTTTCCTGAATATATTCAGGAAAAAACGCATACGCCCTTTTTGGCCAAGTGCATCATTGTGGACGTTCTGCCTCTTTTCCTATGCTTTCAATGCAATTCCAGTCTACCTCCTGAAATCGGTTTCCTGCAATTCTGCCCCGCTTTCAAGTCCTCTTGGCAGCCTTACTTCAGTATATTTGTGGACGATAGCTGTCATTTATAACTCTGCAGGTTTGTGAATTACAGTGCCCCTGAGCTCCTTTCTTCAACTCGCTTTCTCGTGAGCTGGCCGCAACACCGCAGGATGGCTTCAGGCCCTAATCTGGTTCCGGCACGGCACGCTGAGCCTTTGGTTAATTCCTCTTCCTGGTGGGAAATGAGAGTTAAATTTGCCCGTCCAGACACCTCCAGCTAGTCTGTCATTGGTTCTCCCTATTCCTGTTCATCTTCCGCAGAAATTGCAAACTGGGCCAAACAGGAGTTTAAAGGAACTGACTCTCCAAGTCGGGAGAGTGTTAGTAAAGCGTCTGGAATGTTGCACCCGAGTACCAGGGGACGAAAACTGAGACATATTGGAACACGTCTCCCGATCACACGGTTGATCATACTCTGGGTTCCACATGCATGTTTTAGCTGAAGGAAGAATACCTTAAACCTGGAGAGTTGAGACCCGTGGAATGGGTACCATGCAATATGACTTCAAAGGGTCTTCATTTGCTCACCGAACCTCTCCAATCCTATCACTGCTGCGTTTATGCCCCTGTACACACACTTGATTCTCTTTCAGAGACATAGCAATCCATAGGTTTTAAGATACTTCCTAGTCAGGTACACTCTTAGGCATTTAATATGGGGTGTTGAGTCCATTTCGTTGAGCAAGGAGTAGCTCTTGTCTATTCCATATTTGGCTTAAGGAACTTTATCTGTGCTCATTTCAATCTCTGGTTTTATGCAGCACCCCAACTCACCTTTCCCCTTAAGCAAGCATAAGTTGGGTTTCTAAATTTGAGACCCTGTTCTGTTTTGTAATTCAGTTCCTGTGTAGCCAAGTTTACATTCCGTGTATTAGTGATATCTTATGATGTTTCTTTTCCTGTGTGACTTATTTCAGTTAGAATCATCGTACCTGAATCCACTCATTATGCTGCTACGGGCCTGATGACATAGATTTCATTGCTGAGTGATACTGCATTGTACGTAAGTACCACAACTTCTTTATCCATTTTTCACTTTCTGCGATACTGAACTTGTACCGTAAACCAGGTTCTTGTAAACAGAGCCGTCCCAACCTTTGGGGTGGCTGTGTCTTTTGATTTTAATTTCCCTAAGCTATAGGACCATAAGTGGAAGTGCCCTAGGCTCTGTTGCTTTGTTTTTTAGATGTTTCAGGAAACACCATACACTTCTCCCGAGTGGCTGTTGGCAATTTACATCCCGCCCATCAGCATAACAAGGCTCCCAGTTCTCCATGGCCTGTCCTGCCTTTCTGGATTTTACACTTTTTTCAGATGGCCCTTTTGACCGGGGGGAAGTGAGACTTCACTGTAGTGCAGATTTCCTTTGCAAGCTTGCTTGGTTGGCCAAAAAGGGCGTATGCGTTTTTTCCTGAATATATTCAGGAAAAAACGCATACGCCCTTTTTGGCCAAGTGCATCATTGTGGACGTTCTGCCTCTTTTCCTATGCTTTCAATGCAATTCCAGTCTACCTCCTGAAATCGGTTTCCTGCAATTCTGCCCCGCTTTCAAGTCCTCTTGGCAGCCTTACTTCAGTATATTTTTGGACGATAGCTGTCATTTATAACTCTGCAGGTTTGTGAATTACAGTGCCCCTGAGCTCCTTTCTTCAACTCGCTTTCTCGTGAGCTGGCCGCAACCCCGCAGGATGGCTTCAGGCCCTAATCTGGTTCCGGCACGGCACGCTGAGCCTTTGGTTAATTCCTCTTCCTGGTGGGAAATGAGAGTTAAATTTGCCCGTCCAGACACCTCCAGCTAGTCTGTCATTGGTTCTCCCTATTCCTGTTCATCTTCCGCAGAAATTGCAAACTGGGCCAAACAGGAGGTTAAAGGCACTGACTCTCCAAGTCGGGAGAGTGTTAGTAAAGCGTCTGGAATGTTGCACCCGAGTACCAGGGGACGAAAACTGAGACATATTGGAACACGTCTCCCGATCACACGGTTGATCATACTCTGGGTTCCACATGCATGTTTTAGCTGAAGGAAGAATCCCTTAAACCTGGAGAGTTGAGACCCGTGGAATGGGTACCATGCAATATGACTTCAAAGGGTCTTCATTTGCTCACCGAACCTCTCCAATCCTATCACTGCTGCGTTTATGCCCCTGTACACACACTTGATTCTCTTTCAGAGACATAGCAATCCATAGGTTTTAAGATACTTCCTAGTCAGGTACACTCTTAGGCATTTAATATGGGGTGTTGAGTCCATTTCGTTGAGCAAGGAGTAGCTCTTGTCTATTCCATATTTGGCTTAAGGAACTTTATCTGTGCTCATTTCAATCTCTGGTTTTATGCAGCACCCCAACTCACCTTTCCCCTTAAGCAAGCATAAGTTGGGTTTCTAAATTTGAGACCCTGTTCTGTTTTGTAATTCAGTTCCTGTGTAGCCAAGTTTACATTCCGTGTATTAGTGATATCTTATGATGTTTCTTTTCCTGTGTGACTTATTTCAGTTAGAATCATCGTACCTGAATCCACTCATTATGCTGCTACGGGCCTGATGACATAGATTTCATTGCTGAGTGATACTGCATTGTACGTAAGTACCACAACTTCTTTATCCATTTTTCACTTTCTGCGATACTGAACTTGTACCGTAAACCAGGTTCTTGTAAACAGAGCCGTCCCAACCTTTGGGGTGGCTGTGTCTTTTGATTTTAATTTCCCTAAGCTATAGGACCATAAGTGGAAGTGCCCTAGGCTCTGTTGCTTTGTTTTTTAGATGTTTCAGGAAACACCATACACTTCTCCCGAGTGGCTGTTGGCAATTTACATCCCGCCCATCAGCATAACAAGGCTCCCAGTTCTCCATGGCCTGTCCTGCCTTTCTGGATTTTACACTTTTTTCAGATGGCCCTTTTGACCGGGGGGAAGTGAGACTTCACTGTAGTGCAGATTTCCTTTGCAAGCTTGCTTGGTTGGCCAAAAAGGGCGTATGCGTTTTTTCCTGAATATATTCAGGAAAAAACGCATACGCCCTTTTTGGCCAAGTGCATCATTGTGGACGTTCTGCCTCTTTTCCTATGCTTTCAATGCAATTCCAGTCTACCTCCTGAAATCGGTTTCCTGCAATTCTGCCCCGCTTTCAAGTCCTCTTGGCAGCCTTACTTCAGTATATTTGTGGACGATAGCTGTCATTTATAACTCTGCAGGTTTGTGAATTACAGTGCCCCTGAGCTCCTTTCTTCAACTCGCTTTCTCGTGAGCTGGCCGCAACCCCGCAGGATGGCTTCAGGCCCTAATCTGGTTCCGGCACGGCACGCTGAGCCTTTGGTTAATTCCTCTTCCTGGTGGGAAATGAGAGTTAAATTTGCCCGTCCAGACACCTCCAGCTAGTCTGTCATTGGTTCTCCCTATTCCTGTTCATCTTCCGCAGAAATTGCAAACTGGGCCAAACAGGAGGTTAAAGGCACTGACTCTCCAAGTCGGGAGAGTGTTAGTAAAGCGTCTGGAATGTTGCACCCGAGTACCAGGGGACGAAAACTGAGACATATTGGAACACGTCTCCCGATCACACGGTTGATCATACTCTGGGTTCCACATGCATGTTTTAGCTGAAGGAAGAATCCCTTAAACCTGGAGAGTTGAGACCCGTGGAATGGGTACCATGCAATATGACTTCAAAGGGTCTTCATTTGCTCACCGAACCTCTCCAATCCTATCACTGCTGCGTTTATGCCCCTGTACACACACTTGATTCTCTTTCAGAGACATAGCAATCCATAGGTTTTAAGATACTTCCTAGTCAGGTACACTCTTAGGCATTTAATATGGGGTGTTGAGTCCATTTCGTTGAGCAAGGAGTAGCTCTTGTCTATTCCATATTTGGCTTAAGGAACTTTATCTGTGCTCATTTCAATCTCTGGTTTTATGCAGCACCCCAACTCACCTTTCCCCTTAAGCAAGCATAAGTTGGGTTTCTAAATTTGAGACCCTGTTCTGTTTTGTAATTCAGTTCCTGTGTAGCCAAGTTTACATTCCGTGTATTAGTGATATCTTATGATGTTTCTTTTCCTGTGTGACTTATTTCAGTTAGAATCATCGTACCTGAATCCACTCATTATGCTGCTACGGGCCTGATGACATAGATTTCATTGCTGAGTGATACTGCATTGTACGTAAGTACCACAACTTCTTTATCCATTTTTCACTTTCTGCGATACTGAACTTGTACCGTAAACCAGGTTCTTGTAAACAGAGCCGTCCCAACCTTTGGGGTGGCTGTGTCTTTTGATTTTAATTTCCCTAAGCTATAGGACCATAAGTGGAAGTGCCCTAGGCTCTGTTGCTTTGTTTTTTAGATGTTTCAGGAAACACCATACACTTCTCCCGAGTGGCTGTTGGCAATTTACATCCCGCCCATCAGCATAACAAGGCTCCCAGTTCTCCATGGCCTGTCCTGCCTTTCTGGATTTTACACTTTTTTCAGATGGCCCTTTTGACCGGGGGGAAGTGAGACTTCACTGTAGTGCAGATTTCCTTTGCAAGCTTGCTTGGTTGGCCAAAAAGGGCGTATGCGTTTTTTCCTGAATATATTCAGGAAAAAACGCATACGCCCTTTTTGGCCAAGTGCATCATTGTGGACGTTCTGCCTCTTTTCCTATGCTTTCAATGCAATTCCAGTCTACCTCCTGAAATCGGTTTCCTGCAATTCTGCCCCGCTTTCAAGTCCTCTTGGCAGCCTTACTTCAGTATATTTTTGGACGATAGCTGTCATTTATAACTCTGCAGGTTTGTGAATTACAGTGCCCCTGAGCTCCTTTCTTCAACTCGCTTTCTCGTGAGCTGGCCGCAACCCCGCAGGATGGCTTCAGGCCCTAATCTGGTTCCGGCACGGCACGCTGAGCCTTTGGTTAATTCCTCTTCCTGGTGGGAAATGAGAGTTAAATTTGCCCGTCCAGACACCTCCAGCTAGTCTGTCATTGGTTCTCCCTATTCCTGTTCATCTTCCGCAGAAATTGCAAACTGGGCCAAACAGGAGGTTAAAGGCACTGACTCTCCAAGTCGGGAGAGTGTTAGTAAAGCGTCTGGAATGTTGCACCCGAGTACCAGGGGACGAAAACTGAGACATATTGGAACACGTCTCCCGATCACACGGTTGATCATACTCTGGGTTCCACATGCATGTTTTAGCTGAAGGAAGAATCCCTTAAACCTGGAGAGTTGAGACCCGTGGAATGGGTACCATGCAATATGACTTCAAAGGGTCTTCATTTGCTCACCGAACCTCTCCAATCCTATCACTGCTGCGTTTATGCCCCTGTACACACACTTGATTCTCTTTCAGAGACATAGCAATCCATAGGTTTTAAGATACTTCCTAGTCAGGTACACTCTTAGGCATTTAATATGGGGTGTTGAGTCCATTTCGTTGAGCAAGGAGTAGCTCTTGTCTATTCCATATTTGGCTTAAGGAACTTTATCTGTGCTCATTTCAATCTCTGGTTTTATGCAGCACCCCAACTCACCTTTCCCCTTAAGCAAGCATAAGTTGGGTTTCTAAATTTGAGACCCTGTTCTGTTTTGTAATTCAGTTCCTGTGTAGCCAAGTTTACATTCCGTGTATTAGTGATATCTTATGATGTTTCTTTTCCTGTGTGACTTATTTCAGTTAGAATCATCGTACCTGAATCCACTCATTATGCTGCTACGGGCCTGATGACATAGATTTCATTGCTGAGTGATACTGCATTGTACGTAAGTACCACAACTTCTTTATCCATTTTTCACTTTCTGCGATACTGAACTTGTACCGTAAACCAGGTTCTTGTAAACAGAGCCGTCCCAACCTTTGGGGTGGCTGTGTCTTTTGATTTTAATTTCCCTAAGCTATAGGACCATAAGTGGAAGTGCCCTAGGCTCTGTTGCTTTGTTTTTTAGATGTTTCAGGAAACACCATACACTTCTCCCGAGTGGCTGTTGGCAATTGACATCCCGCCCATCAGCATAACAAGGCTCCCAGTTCTCCATGGCCTGTCCTGCCTTTCTGGATTTTACACTTTTTTCAGATGGCCCTTTTGACCGGGGGGAAGTGAGACTTCATTGTAGTGCAGATTTCCTTTGCAAGCTTGCTTGGTTGCCCAAAAAGGGCGTATGCGTTTTTTCCTGAATATATTCAGGAAAAAACGCATACGCCCTTTTTGGCCAAGTGCATCATTGTGGACGTTCTGCCTCTTTTCCTATGCTTTAAATGCAATTCCAGTCTACCTCCTGAAATCGGTTTCCTGCAATTCTGCCCCGCTTTCAAGTCCTCTTGGCAGCCTTACTTCAGTATATTTTTGGACGATAGCTGTCATTTATAACTCTGCAGGTTTGTGAATTACAGTGCCCCTGAGCTCCTTTCTTCAACTCGCTTTCTCGTGAGCTGGCCGCAACCCCACAGGATGGCTTCAGGCCCTAATCTGGTTCCGGCACGGCACGCTGAGCCTTTGGTTAATTCCTCTTCCTGGTGGGAAATGAGAGTTAAATTTGCCCGTCCAGACACCTCCAGCTAGTCTGTCATTGGTTCTCCCTATTCCTGTTCATCTTCCGCAGAAATTGCAAACTGGGCCAAACAGGAGGTTAAAGGCACTGACTCTCCAAGTCGGGAGAGTGTTAGTAAAGCGTCTGGAATGTTGCACCCGAGTACCAGGGGACGAAAACTGAGACATATTGGAACACGTCTCCCGATCACACGGTTGATCATACTCTGGGTTCCACATGCATGTTTTAGCTGAAGGAAGAATACCTTAAACCTGGAGAGTTGAGACCCGTGGAATGGGTACCATGCAATATGACTTCAAAGGGTCTTCATTTGCTCACCGAACCTCTCCAATCCTATCACTGCTGCGTTTATGCCCCTGTACACACACTTGATTCTCTTTCAGAGACATAGCAATCCATAGGTTTTAAGATACTTCCTAGTCAGGTACACTCTTAGGCATTTAATATGGGGTGTTGAGTCCATTTCGTTGAGCAAGGAGTAGCTCTTGTCTATTCCATATTTGGCTTAAGGAACTTTATCTGTGCTCATTTCAATCTCTGGTTTTATGCAGCACCCCAACTCACCTTTCCCCTTAAGCAAGCATAAGTTGGGTTTCTAAATTTGAGACCCTGTTCTGTTTTGTAATTCAGTTCCTGTGTAGCCAAGTTTACATTCCGTGTATTAGTGATATCTTATGATGTTTCTTTTTCTGTGTGACTTATTTCAGTTAGAATCATCGTACCTGAATCCACTCATTATGCTGCTACGGGCCTGATGACATAGATTTCATTGCTGAGTGATACTGCATTGTACGTAAGTACCACAACTTCTTTATCCATTTTTCACTTTCTGCGATATTGAACTTGTACTGTAAACCAGGTTCTTGTAAACAGAGCCGTCCCAACCTTTGGGGTGGCTGTGTCTTTTTGATTTTAATTTCCCTAAGCTATAGGACCATAAGTGGAAGTGCCCTAGGCTCTGTTGCTTTGTTTTTTAGATGTTTCAGGAAACACCATACACTTCTCCCGAGTGGCTGTTGGCAATTTACATCCCGCCCATCAGCATAACAAGGCTCCCAGTTCTCCATGGCCTGTCCTGCCTTTCTGGATTTTACACTTTTTTCAGATGGCCCTTTTGACCGGGGGGAAGTGAGACTTCATTGTAGTGCAGATTTCCTTTGCAAGCTTGCTTGGTTGGCCAAAAAGGGCGTATGCGTTTTTTCCTGAATATATTCAGGAAAAAACGCATACGCCCTTTTTGGCCAAGTGCATCGTTGTGGACGTTCTGCCTCTTTTCCTATGCTTTAAATGCAATTCCAGTCTACCTCCTGAAATCGGTTTCCTGCAATTCTGCCCCGCTTTCAAGTCCTCTTGGCAGCCTTACTTCAGTATATTTTTGGACGATAGCTGTCATTTATAACTCTGCAGGTTTGTGAATTACAGTGCCCCTGAGCTCCTTTCTTCAACTCGCTTTCTCGTGAGCTGGCCGCAACCCCGCAGGATGGCTTCAGGCCCTAATCTGGTTCCGGCACGGCACGCTGAGCCTTTGGTTAATTCCTCTTCCTGGTGGGAAATGAGAGTTAAATTTGCCCGTCCAGACACCTCCAGCTAGTCTGTCATTGGTTCTCCCTATTCCTGTTCATCTTCCGCAGAAATTGCAAACTGGGCCAAACAGGAGGTTAAAGGCACTGACTCTCCATGTCGGGAGAGTGTTAGTAAAGCGTCTGGAATGTTGCACCCGAGTACCAGGGGACGAAAACTGAGACATATTGGAACACGTCTCCCGATCACACGGTTGATCATACTCTGGGTTCCACATGCATGTTTTAGCTGAAGGAAGAATACCTTAAACCTGGAGAGTTGAGACCCGTGGAATGGGTACCATGCAATATGACTTCAAAGGGTCTTCATTTGCTCACCGAACCTCTCCAATCCTATCACTGCTGCGTTTATGCCCCTGTATACACACTTGATTCTCTTTCAGAGACATAGCAATCCATAGGTTTTAAGATACTTCCTAGTCAGGTACACTCTTAGGCATTTAATATGGGGTGTTGAGTCCATTTCGTTGAGCAAGGAGTAGCTCTTGTCTATTCCATATTTGGCTTAAGGAACTTTATCTGTGCTCATTTCAATCTCTGGTTTTATGCAGCACCCCAACTCACCTTTCCCCTTAAGCAAGCATAAGTTGGGTTTCTAAATTTGAGACCCTGTTCTGTTTTGTAATTCAGTTCCTGTGTAGCCAAGGTTACATTCCGTGTATTAGTGATATCTTATGATGTTTCTTTTTCTGTGTGACTTATTTCAGTTAGAATCATCGTACCTGAATCCACTCATTATGCTGCTATGGGCCTGATGACATAGATTTCATTGCTGAGTGATACTGCATTGTACGTAAGTACCACAACTTCTTTATCCATTTTTCACTTTCTGCGATATTGAACTTGTACCGTAAACCAGGTTCTTGTAAACAGAGCCGTCCCAACCTTTGGGGTGGCTGTGTCTTTTTGATTTTAATTTCCCTAAGCTATAGGACCATAAGTGGAAGTGCCCTAGGCTCTGTTGCTTTGTTTTTTAGATGTTTCAGGAAACACCATACACTTCTCCCGAGTGGCTGTTGGCAATTTACATCCCGCCCATCAGCATAACAAGGCTCCCAGTTCTCCATGGCCTGTCCTGCCTTTCTGGATTTTACACTTTTTTCAGATGGCCCTTTTGACCGAGGGGAAGTGAGACTTCATTGTAGTGCAGATTTCCTTTGCAAGCTTGCTTGGTTGGCCAAAAAGGGCGTATGCGTTTTTTCCTGAATATATTCAGGAAAAAACGCATACGCCCTTTTTGGCCAAGTGCATCGTTGTGGACATTCTGCCTCTTTTCCTATGCTTTAAATGCAATTCCAGTCTACCTCCTGAAATCGGTTTCCTGCAATTCTGCCCCGCTTTCAAGTCCTCTTGGCAGCCTTACTTCAGTATATTTTTGGACGATAGCTGTCATTTATAACTCTGCAGGTTTGTGAATTACAGTGCCCCTGAGCTCCTTTCTTCAACTCGCTTTCTCGTGAGCTGGCCGCAACCCCGCAGGATGGCTTCAGGCCCTAATCTGGTTCCGGCACGGCACGCTGAGCCTTTGGTTAATTCCTCTTCCTGGTGGGAAATGAGAGTTAAATTTGCCCGTCCAGACACCTCCAGCTAGTCTGTCATTGGTTCTCCCTATTCCTGTTCATCTTCCGCAGAAATTGCAAACTGGGCCAAACAGGAGGTTAAAGGCACTGACTCTCCAAGTCGGGAGAGTGTTAGTAAAGCGTCTGGAATGTTGCACCCGAGTACCAGGGGACGAAAACTGAGACATATTGGAACACGTCTCCCGATCACACGGTTGATCATACTCTGGGTTCCACATGCATGTTTTAGCTGAAGGAAGAATACCTTAAACCTGGAGAGTTGAGACCCGTGGAATGGGTACCATGCAATATGACTTCAAAGGGTCTTCATTTGCTCACCGAACCTCTCCAATCCTATCACTGCTGCGTTTATGCCCCTGTACACACACTTGATTCTCTTTCAGAGACATAGCAATCCATAGGTTTTAAGATACTTCCTAGTCAGGTACACTCTTAGGCATTTAATATGGGGTGTTGAGTCCATTTCGTTGAGCAAGGAGTAGCTCTTGTCTATTCCATATTTGGCTTAAGGAACTTTATCTGTGCTCATTTCAATCTCTGGTTTTATGCAGCACCCCAACTCACCTTTCCCCTTAAGCAAGCATAAGTTGGGTTTCTAAATTTGAGACCCTGTTCTGTTTTGTAATTCAGTTCCTGTGTAGCCAAGTTTACATTCCGTGTATTAGTGATATCTTATGATGTTTCTTTTTCTGTGTGACTTATTTCAGTTAGAATCATCGTACCTGAATCCACTCATTATGCTGCTACGGGCCTGATGACATAGATTTCATTGCTGAGTGATACTGCATTGTACGTAAGTACCACAACTTCTTTATCCATTTTTCACTTTCTGCGATACTGAACTTGTACCGTAAACCAGGTTCTTGTAAACAGAGCCGTCCCAACCTTTGGGGTGGCTGTGTCTTTTGATTTTAATTTCCCTAAGCTATAGGACCATAAGTGGAAGTGCCCTAGGCTCTGTTGCTTTGTTTTTTAGATGTTTCAGGAAACACCATACACTTCTCCCGAGTGGCTGTTGGCAATTTACATCCCGCCCATCAGCATAACAAGGCTCCCAGTTCTCCATGGCCTGTCCTGCCTTTCTGGATTTTACACTTTTTTCAGATGGCCCTTTTGACCGGGGGGAAGTGAGACTTCACTGTAGTGCAGATTTCCTTTGCAAGCTTGCTTGGTTGGCCAAAAAGGGCGTATGCGTTTTTTCCTGAATATATTCAGGAAAAAACGCATACGCCCTTTTTGGCCAAGTGCATCATTGTGGACGTTCTGCCTCTTTTCCTATGCTTTAAATGCAATTCCAGTCTACCTCCTGAAATCGGTTTCCTGCAATTCTGCCCCGCTTTCAAGTCCTCTTGGCAGCCTTACTTCAGTATATTTTTGGACGATAGCTGTCATTTATAACTCTGCAGGTTTGTGAATTACAGTGCCCCTGAGCTCCTTTCTTCAACTCGCTTTCTCGTGAGCTGGCCGCAACCCCGCAGGATGGCTTCAGGCCCTAATCTGGTTCCGGCACGGCACGCTGAGCCTTTGGTTAATTCCTCTTCCTGGTGGGAAATGAGAGTTAAATTTGCCCGTCCAGACACCTCCAGCTAGTCTGTCATTGGTTCTCCCTATTCCTGTTCATCTTCCGCAGAAATTGCAAACTGGGCCAAACAGGAGGTTAAAGGCACTGACTCTCCAAGTCGGGAGAGTGTTAGTAAAGCGTCTGGAATGTTGCACCCGAGTACCAGGGGACGAAAACTGAGACATATTGGAACACGTCTCCCGATCACACGGTTGATCATACTCTGGGTTCCACATGCATGTTTTAGCTGAAGGAAGAATACCTTAAACCTGGAGAGTTGAGACCCGTGGAATGGGTACCATGCAATATGACTTCAAAGGGTCTTCATTTGCTCACCGAACTTCTCCAATCCTATCACTGCTGCGTTTATGCCCCTGTACACACGCTTGATTCTCTTTCAGAGACATAGCAATCCATAGGTTTTAAGATACTTCCTAGTCAGGTACACTCTTAGGCATTTAATATGGGGTGTTGAGTCCATTTCGTTGAGCAAGGAGTAGCTCTTGTCTATTCCATATTTGGCTTAAGGAACTTTATCTGTGCTCATTTCAATCTCTGGTTTTATGCAGCACCCCAACTCACCTTTCCCCTTAAGCAAGCATAAGTTGGGTTTCTAAATTTGAGACCCTGTTCTGTTTTGTAATTCAGTTCCTGTGTAGCCAAGTTTACATTCCGTGTATTAGTGATATCTTATGATGTTTCTTTTCCTGTGTGACTTATTTCAGTTAGAATCATCGTACCTGAATCCACTCATTATGCTGCTACGGGCCTGATGACATAGATTTCATTGCTGAGTGATACTGCATTGTACGTAAGTACCACAACTTCTTTATCCATTTTTCACTTTCTGCGATACTGAACTTGTACCGTAAACCAGGTTCTTGTAAACAGAGCCGTCCCAACCTTTGGGGTGGCTGTGTCTTTTGATTTTAAATTCCCTAAGCTATAGGACCATAAGTGGAAGTGCCCTAGGCTCTGTTGCTTTGTTTTTTAGATGTTTCAGGAAACACCATACACTTCTCCCGAGTGGCTGTTGGCAATTTACATCCCGCCCATCAGCATAACAAGGCTCCCAGTTCTCCATGGCCTGTCCTGCCTTTCTGGATTTTACACTTTTTTCAGATGGCCCTTTTGACCGGGGGGAAGTGAGACTTCACTGTAGTGCAGATTTCCTTTGCAAGCTTGCTTGGTTGGCCAAAAAGGGCGTATGCGTTTTTTCCTGAATATATTCAGGAAAAAACGCATACGCCCTTTTTGGCCAAGTGCATCATTGTGGACGTTCTGCCTCTTTTCCTATGCTTTAAATGCAATTCCAGTCTACCTCCTGAAATCGGTTTCCTGCAATTCTGCCCCGCTTTCAAGTCCTCTTGGCAGCCTTACTTCAGTATATTTTTGGACGATAGCTGTCATTTATAACTCTGCAGGTTTGTGAATTACAGTGCCCCTGAGCTCCTTTCTTCAACTCGCTTTCTCGTGAGCTGGCCGCAACCCCGCAGGATGGCTTCAGGCCCTAATCTGGTTCCGGCACGGCACGCTGAGCCTTTGGTTAATTCCTCTTCCTGGTGGGAAATGAGAGTTAAATTTGCCCGTCCAGACACCTCCAGCTAGTCTGTCATTGGTTCTCCCTATTCCTGTTCATCTTCCGCAGAAATTGCAAACTGGGCCAAACAGGAGGTTAAAGGCACTGACTCTCCAAGTCGGGAGAGTGTTAGTAAAACGTCTGGAATGTTGCACCCGAGTACCAGGGGACGAAAACTGAGACATATTGGAACACGTCTCCCGATCACACGGTTGATCATATTCTGGGTTCCACATGCATGTTTTAGCTGAAGGAAGAATACCTTAAACCTGGAGAGTTGAGACCCGTGGAATGGGTACCATGCAATATGACTTCAAAGGGTCTTCATTTGCTCACCGAACCTCTCCAATCCTATCACTGCTGCGTTTATGCCCCTGTACACACGCTTGATTCTCTTTCGGAGACATAGCAATCCATAGGTTTTAAGATACTTCCTAGTCAGGTACACTCTTAGGCGTTTAATATGGGGTGTTGAGTCCATTTCGTTGAGCAAGGAGTAGCTCTTGTCTATTCCATATTTGGCTTAAGGAACTTTATCTGTGCTCATTTCAATCTCTGGTTTTATGCAGCACCCCAACTCACCTTTCCCCTTAAGCAAGCATAAGTTGGGTTTCTAAATTTGAGACCCTGTTCTGTTTTGTAATTCAGTTCCTGTGTAGCCAAGTTTACATTCCGTGTATTAGTGATATCTTATGATGTTTCTTTTCCTGTGTGACTTATTTCAGTTAGAATCATCGTACCTGAATCCACTCATTATGCTGCTACGGGCCTGATGACATAGATTTCATTGCTGAGTGATACTGCATTGTACGTAAGTACCACAACTTCTTTATCCATTTTTCACTTTCTGCGATACTGAACTTGTACCGTAAACCAGGTTCTTGTAAACAGAGCCGTCCCAACCTTTGGGGTGGCTGTGTCTTTTGATTTTAATTTCCCTAAGCTATAGGACCATAAGTGGAAGTGCCCTAGGCTCTGTTGCTTTGTTTTTTAGATGTTTCAGGAAACACCATACACTTCTCCCGAGTGGCTGTTGGCAATTTACATCCCGCCCATCAGCATAACAAGGCTCCCAGTTCTCCATGGCCTGTCCTGCCTTTCTGGATTTTACACTTTTTTCAGATGGCCCTTTTGACCGGGGGGAAGTGAGACTTCATTGTAGTGCAGATTTCCTTTGCAAGCTTGCTTGGTTGGCCAAAAAGGGCGTATGCGTTTTTTCCTGAATATATTCAGGAAAAAACGCATACGCCCTTTTTGGCCAAGTGCATCATTGTGGACGTTCTGCCTCTTTTCCTATGCTTTAAATGCAATTCCAGTCTACCTCCTGAAATCGGTTTCCTGCAATTCTGCCCCGCTTTCAAGTCCTCTTGGCAGCCTTACTTCAGTATATTTTTGGACGATAGCTGTCATTTATAACTCTGCAGGTTTGTGAATTACAGTGCCCCTGAGCTCCTTTCTTCAACTCGCTTTCTCGTGAGCTGGCCGCAACCCCGCAGGATGGCTTCAGGCCCTAATCTGGTTCCGGCACGGCACGCTGAGCCTTTGGTTAATTCCTCTTCCTGGTGGGAAATGAGAGTTAAATTTGCCCGTCCAGACACCTCCAGCTAGTCTGTCATTGGTTCTCCCTATTCCTGTTCATCTTCCGCAGAAATTGCAAACTGGGCCAAACAGGAGGTTAAAGGCACTGACTCTCCAAGTCGGGAGAGTGTTAGTAAAGCGTCTGGAAGGTTGCACCCGAGTACCAGGCGACGAAAACTGAGACATATTGGAACACGTCTCCCGATCACACAGTTGATCATACTCTGGGTTCCACATGCATGTTGTAGCTGAAGGAAGAATACCTTAAACCTGGAGAGTTGAGACCCGTGGAATGGGTACCATGCAATATGACTTCAAAGGGTCTTCATTTGCTCACCGAACCTCTCCAATCCTATCACTGCTGCCTTTATGCACCTGTACACACACTTGATTCTCTTTCAGAGACATAGCAATCCATAGGTTTTAAGATACTTCCTAGTCAGGTACACTCTTAGGCATTTAATATGGGGTGTTGAGTCCATTTCGTTGAGCAAGGAGTAGCTCTTGTCTATTCCATATTTGGCTTAAGGAAATTTATCTGTGCTCATTTCAATCTCTGGTTTTATGCAGCACCCCAACTCACCTTTCCCCTTAAGCAAGCATAAGTTGGTTTTCTAAATTTGAGACCCTGTTCTGTTTTGTAATTCAGTTCCTGTGTAGCGAAGGTTACATTCCGTGTATTAGTGATATCTTATGATGTTTCTTTTCCTGTGTGACTTATTTCAGTTAGCACCATCATACCTGAATCCACTCATTATGCTGCTACGGGCCTGATGACATAGATTTCATTGCTGAGTGATACTGCATTGTACGTAAGTACCACAACTTCTTTATCCATTTTTCACTTTCTGCGATACTGAACTTGTACCGTAAACCAGGTTCTTGTAAACAGAGCCGTCCCAACCTTTGGGGTGGCTGTGTCTTTTGATTTTAATTTCCCTAAGCTATAGGACCATAAGTGGAAGTGCCCTAGGCTCTGTTGCTTTGTTTTTTAGATGTTTCAGGAAACACCATACACTTCTCCCGAGTGGCTGTTGGCAATTTACATCCCGCCCATCAGCATAACAAGGCTCCCAGTTCTCCATGGCCTGTCCTGCCTTTCTGGATTTTACACTTTTTTCAGATGGCCCTTTTGACCGGGGGGAAGTGAGACTTCACTGTAGTGCAGGTTTCCTTTGCAAGCTTGCTTGGTTGGCCAAAAAGGGCGTATGCGTTTTTTCCTGAATATATTCAGGAAAAAACGCATACGCCCTTTTTGGCCAAGTGCATCATTGTGGACGTTCTGCCTCTTTTCCTATGCTTTAAATGCAATTCCAGTCTACCTCCTGAAATCGGTTTCCTGCAATTCTGCCCCGCTTTCAAGTCCTCTTGGCAGCCTTACTTCAGTATATTTTTGGACGATAGCTGTCATTTATAACTCTGCAGGTTTGTGAATTACAGTGCCCCTGAGCTCCTTTCTTCAACTCGCTTTCTCGTGAGCTGGCCGCAACCCCGCAGGATGGCTTCAGGCCCTAATCTGGTTCCGGCACGGCACGCTGAGCCTTTGGTTAATTCCTCTTCCTGGTGGGAAATGAGAGTTAAATTTGCCCGTCCAGACACCTCCAGCTAGTCTGTCATTGGTTCTCCCTATTCCTGTTCATCTTCCGCAGAAATTGCAAACTGGGCCAAACAGGAGGTTAAAGGCACTGACTCTCCAAGTCGGGAGAGTGTTAGTAAAGCGTCTGGAATGTTGCACCCGAGTACCAGGGGACGAAAACTGAGACATATTGGAACACGTCTCCCGATCACACGGTTGATCATACTCTGGGTTCCACATGCATGTTTTAGCTGAAGGAAGAATACCTTAAACCTGGAGAGTTGAGACCCGTGGAATGGGTACCATGCAATATGACTTCAAAGGGTCTTCATTTGCTCACCGAACCTCTCCAATCCTATCACTGCTGCGTTTATGCCCCTGTACACACGCTTGATTCTCTTTCAGAGACATAGCAATCCATAGGTTTTAAGATACTTCCTAGTCAGGTACACTCTTAGGCATTTAATATGGGGTGTTGAGTCCATTTCGTTGAGCAAGGAGTAGCTCTTGTCTATTCCATATTTGGCTTAAGGAACTTTATCTGTGCTCATTTCAATCTCTGGTTTTATGCAGCACCCCAACTCACCTTTCCCCTTAAGCAAGCATAAGTTGGGTTTCTAAATTTGAGACCCTGTTCTGTTTTGTAATTCAGTTCCTGTGTAGCCAAGTTTACATTCCGTGTATTAGTGATATCTTATGATGTTTCTTTTCCTGTGTGACTTATTTCAGTTAGAATCATCGTACCTGAATCCACTCATTATGCTGCTACGGGCCTGATGACATAGATTTCATTGCTGAGTGATACTGCATTGTACGTAAGTACCACAACTTCTTTATCCATTTTTCACTTTCTGCGATACTGAACTTGTACCGTAAACCAGGTTCTTGTAAACAGAGCCGTCCCAACCTTTGGGGTGGCTGTGTCTTTTGATTTTAATTTCCCTAAGCTATAGGACCATAAGTGGAAGTGCCCTAGGCTCTGTTGCTTTGTTTTTTAGATGTTTCAGGAAACACCATACACTTCTCCCGAGTGGCTGTTGGCAATTTACATCCCGCCCATCAGCATAACAAGGCTCCCAGTTCTCCATGGCCTGTCCTGCCTTTCTGGATTTTACACTTTTTTCAGATGGCCCTTTTGACCGGGGGGAAGTGAGACTTCACTGTAGTGCAGATTTCCTTTGCAAGCTTGCTTGGTTGGCCAAAAAGGGCGTATGCGTTTTTTCCTGAATATATTCAGGAAAAAACGCATACGCCCTTTTTGGCCAAGTGCATCATTGTGGACGTTCTGCCTCTTTTCCTATGCTTTAAATGCAATTCCAGTCTACCTCCTGAAATCGGTTTCCTGCAATTCTGCCCCGCTTTCAAGTCCTCTTGGCAGCCTTACTTCAGTATATTTTTGGACGATAGCTGTCATTTATAACTCTGCAGGTTTGTGAATTACAGTGCCCCTGAGCTCCTTTCTTCAACTCGCTTTCTCGTGAGCTGGCCGCAACCCCGCAGGATGGCTTCAGGCCCTAATCTGGTTCCGGCACGGCACGCTGAGCCTTTGGTTAATTCCTCTTCCTGGTGGGAAATGAGAGTTAAATTTGCCCGTCCAGACACCTCCAGCTAGTCTGTCATTGGTTCTGCCTATTCCTGTTCATCTTCCGCAGAAATTGCAAACTGGGCCAAACAGGAGGTTAAAGGCACTGACTCTCCAAGTCGGGAGAGTGTTAGTAAAACGTCTGGAATGTTGCACCCGAGTACCAGGGGACGAAAACTGAGACATATTGGAACACGTCTCCCGATCACACGGTTGATCATATTCTGGGTTCCACATGCATGTTTTAGCTGAAGGAAGAATCCCTTAAACCTGGAGAGTTGAGACCCGTGGAATGGGTACCATGCAATATGACTTCAAAGGGTCTTCATTTGCTCACCGAACCTCTCCAATCCTATCACTGCTGCGTTTATGCCCCTGTACACACGCTTGATTCTCTTTCGGAGACATAGCAATCCATAGGTTTTAAGATACTTCCTAGTCAGGTACACTCTTAGGCGTTTAATATGGGGTGTTGAGTCCATTTCGTTGAGCAAGGAGTAGCTCTTGTCTATTCCATATTTGGCTTAAGGAACTTTATCTGTGCTCATTTCAATCTCTGGTTTTATGCAGCACCCCAACTCACCTTTCCCCTTAAGCAAGCATAAGTTGGGTTTCTAAATTTGAGACCCTGTTCTGTTTTGTAATTCAGTTCCTGTGTAGCCAAGTTTACATTCCGTGTATTAGTGATATCTTATGATGTTTCTTTTCCTGTGTGACTTATTTCAGTTAGAATCATCGTACCTGAATCCACTCATTATGCTGCTACGGGCCTGATGACATAGATTTCATTGCTGAGTGATACTGCATTGTACGTAAGTACCACAACTTCTTTATCCATTTTTCACTTTCTGCGATACTGAACTTGTACCGTAAACCAGGTTCTTGTAAACAGAGCCGTCCCAACCTTTGGGGTGGCTGTGTCTTTTGATTTTAATTTCCCTAAGCTATAGGACCATAAGTGGAAGTGCCCTAGGCTCTGTTGCTTTGTTTTTTAGATGTTTCAGGAAACACCATACACTTCTCCCGAGTGGCTGTTGGCAATTTACATCCCGCCCATCAGCATAACAAGGCTCCCAGTTCTCCATGGCCTGTCCTGCCTTTCTGGATTTTACACTTTTTTCAGATGGCCCTTTTGACCGGGGGGAAGTGAGACTTCATTGTAGTGCAGATTTCCTTTGCAAGCTTGCTTGGTTGGCCAAAAAGGGCGTATGCGTTTTTTCCTGAATATATTCAGGAAAAAACGCATACGCCCTTTTTGGCCAAGTGCATCATTGTGGACGTTCTGCCTCTTTTCCTATGCTTTAAATGCAATTCCAGTCTACCTCCTGAAATCGGTTTCCTGCAATTCTGCCCCGCTTTCAAGTCCTCTTGGCAGCCTTACTTCAGTATATTTTTGGACGATAGCTGTCATTTATAACTCTGCAGGTTTGTGAATTACAGTGCCCCTGAGCTCCTTTCTTCAACTCGCTTTCTCGTGAGCTGGCCGCAACCCCGCAGGATGGCTTCAGGCCCTAATCTGCTTCCGGCACGGCACGCTGAGCCTTTGGTTAATTCCTCTTCCTGGTGGGAAATGAGAGTTAAATTTGCCCGTCCAGACACCTCCAGCTAGTCTGTCATTGGTTCTCCCTATTCCTGTTCATCTTCCGCAGAAATTGCAAACTGGGCCAAACAGGAGGTTAAAGGCACTGACTCTCCAAGTCGGGAGAGTGTTAGTAAAGCGTCTGGAAGGTTGCACCCGAGTACCAGGGGACGAAAACTGAGACATATTGGAACACGTCTCCCGATCACACAGTTGATCATACTCTGGGTTCCACATGCATGTTGTAGCTGAAGGAAGAATACCTTAAACCTGGAGAGTTGAGACCCGTGGAATGGGTACCATGCAATATGACTTCAAAGGGTCTTCATTTGCTCACCGAACCTCTCCAATCCTATCACTGCTGCCTTTATGCACCTGTACACACACTTGATTCTCTTTCAGAGACATAGCAATCCATAGGTTTTAAGATACTTCCTAGTCAGGTACACTCTTAGGCATTTAATATGGGGTGTTGAGTCCATTTCGTTGAGCAAGGAGTAGCTCTTGTCTATTCCATATTTGGCTTAAGGAAATTTATCTGTGCTCATTTCAATCTCTGGTTTTATGCAGCACCCCAACTCACCTTTCCCCTTAAGCAAGCATAAGTTGGGTTTCTAAATTTGAGACCCTGTTCTGTTTTGTAATTCAGTTCCTGTGTAGCCAAGTTTACATTCCGTGTATTAGTGATATCTTATGATGTTTCTTTTCCTGTGTGACTTATTTCAGTTAGAATCATCGTACCTGAATCCACTCATTATGCTGCTACGGGCCTGATGACATAGATTTCATTGCTGAGTGATACTGCATTGTACGTAAGTACCACAACTTCTTTATCCATTTTTCACTTTCTGCGATACTGAACTTGTACCGTAAACCAGGTTCTTGTAAACAGAGCCGTCCCAACCTTTGGGGTGGCTGTGTCTTTTGATTTTAATTTCCCTAAGCTATAGGACCATAAGTGGAAGTGCCCTAGGCTCTGTTGCTTTGTTTTTTAGATGTTTCAGGAAACACCATACACTTCTCCCGAGTGGCTGTTGGCAATTTACATCCCGCCCATCAGCATAACAAGGCTCCCAGTTCTCCATGGCCTGTCCTGCCTTTCTGGATTTTACACTTTTTTCAGATGGCCCTTTTGACCGGGGGGAAGTGAGACTTCACTGTAGTGCAGATTTCCTTTGCAAGCTTGCTTGGTTGGCCAAAAAGGGCGTATGCGTTTTTTCCTGAATATATTCAGGAAAAAACGCATACGCCCTTTTTGGCCAAGTGCATCATTGTGGACGTTCTGCCTCTTTTCCTATGCTTTCAATGCAATTCCAGTCTACCTCCTGAAATCGGTTTCCTGCAATTCTGCCCCGCTTTCAAGTCCTCTTGGCAGCCTTACTTCAGTATATTTTTGGACGATAGCTGTCATTTATAACTCTGCAGGTTTGTGAATTACAGTGCCCCTGAGCTCCTTTCTTCAACTCGCTTTCTCGTGAGCTGGCCGCAACCCCGCAGGATGGCTTCAGGCCCTAATCTGGTTCCGGCACGGCACGCTGAGCCTTTGGTTAATTCCTCTTCCTGGTGGGAAATGAGAGTTAAATTTGCCCGTCCAGACACCTCCAGCTAGTCTGTCATTGGTTCTCCCTATTCCTGTTCATCTTCCGCAGAAATTGCAAACTGGGCCAAACAGGAGGTTAAAGGCACTGACTCTCCAAGTCGGGAGAGTGTTAGTAAAGCGTCTGGAATGTTGCACCCGAGTACCAGGGGACGAAAACTGAGACATATTGGAACACGTCTCCCGATCACACGGTTGATCATACTCTGGGTTCCACATGCATGTTTTAGCTGAAGGAAGAATCCCTTAAACCTGGAGAGTTGAGACCCGTGGAATGGGTACCATGCAATATGACTTCAAAGGGTCTTCATTTGCTCACCGAACCTCTCCAATCCTATCACTGCTGCGTTTATGCCCCTGTACACACACTTGATTCTCTTTCAGAGACATAGCAATCCATAGGTTTTAAGATACTTCCTAGTCAGGTACACTCTTAGGCATTTAATATGGGGTGTTGAGTCCATTTCGTTGAGCAAGGAGTAGCTCTTGTCTATTCCATATTTGGCTTAAGGAACTTTATCTGTGCTCATTTCAATCTCTGGTTTTATGCAGCACCCCAACTCACCTTTCCCCTTAAGCAAGCATAAGTTGGGTTTCTAAATTTGAGACCCTGTTCTGTTTTGTAATTCAGTTCCTGTGTAGCCAAGTTTACATTCCGTGTATTAGTGATATCTTATGATGTTTCTTTTCCTGTGTGACTTATTTCAGTTAGAATCATCGTACCTGAATCCACTCATTATGCTGCTACGGGCCTGATGACATAGATTTCATTGCTGAGTGATACTGCATTGTACGTAAGTACCACAACTTCTTTATCCATTTTTCACTTTCTGCGATACTGAACTTGTACCGTAAACCAGGTTCTTGTAAACAGAGCCGTCCCAACCTTTGGGGTGGCTGTGTCTTTTGATTTTAATTTCCCTAAGCTATAGGACCATAAGTGGAAGTGCCCTAGGCTCTGTTGCTTTGTTTTTTAGATGTTTCAGGAAACACCATACACTTCTCCCGAGTGGCTGTTGGCAATTGACATCCCGCCCATCAGCATAACAAGGCTCCCAGTTCTCCATGGCCTGTCCTGCCTTTCTGGATTTTACACTTTTTTCAGATGGCCCTTTTGACCGGGGGGAAGTGAGACTTCACTGTAGTGCAGATTTCCTTTGCAAGCTTGCTTGGTTGGCCAAAAAGGGCGTA
Source organism: Lagenorhynchus albirostris (assembly GCF_949774975.1). NCBI lineage: Eukaryota > Metazoa > Chordata > Mammalia > Artiodactyla > Delphinidae > Lagenorhynchus > Lagenorhynchus albirostris. The sequence goes on from NW_026783433.1 coordinate 409,983, forward strand.
TGCGTTTTTTCCTGAATATATTCAGGAAAAAACGCATACGCCCTTTTTGGCCAAGTGCATCATTGTGGACGTTCTGCCTCTTTTCCTATGCTTTAAATGCAATTCCAGTCTACCTCCTGAAATCGGTTTCCTGCAATTCTGCCCCGCTTTCAAGTCCTCTTGGCAGCCTTACTTCAGTATATTTTTGGACGATAGCTGTCATTTATAACTCTGCAGGTTTGTGAATTACAGTGCCCCTGAGCTCCTTTCTTCAACTCGCTTTCTCGTGAGCTGGCCGCAACCCCGCAGGATGGCTTCAGGCCCTAATCTGGTTCCGGCACGGCACGCTGAGCCTTTGGTTAATTCCTCTTCCTGGTGGGAAATGAGAGTTAAATTTGCCCGTCCAGACACCTCCAGCTAGTCTGTCATTGGTTCTCCCTATTCCTGTTCATCTTCCGCAGAAATTGCAAACTGGGCCAAACAGGAGGTTAAAGGCACTGACTCTCCAAGTCGGGAGAGTGTTAGTAAAGCGTCTGGAATGTTGCACCCGAGTACCAGGGGACGAAAACTGAGACATATTGGAACACGTCTCCCGATCACACGGTTGATCATACTCTGGGTTCCACATGCATGTTTTAGCTGAAGGAAGAATCCCTTAAACCTGGAGAGTTGAGACCCGTGGAATGGGTACCATGCAATATGACTTCAAAGGGTCTTCATTTGCTCACCGAACCTCTCCAATCCTATCACTGCTGCGTTTATGCCCCTGTACACACACTTGATTCTCTTTCAGAGACATAGCAATCCATAGGTTTTAAGATACTTCCTAGTCAGGTACACTCTTAGGCATTTAATATGGGGTGTTGAGTCCATTTCGTTGAGCAAGGAGTAGCTCTTGTCTATTCCATATTTGGCTTAAGGAACTTTATCTGTGCTCATTTCAATCTCTGGTTTTATGCAGCACCCCAACTCACCTTTCCCCTTAAGCAAGCATAAGTTGGGTTTCTAAATTTGAGACCCTGTTCTGTTTTGTAATTCAGTTCCTGTGTAGCCAAGTTTACATTCCGTGTATTAGTGATATCTTATGATGTTTCTTTTCCTGTGTGACTTATTTCAGTTAGAATCATCGTACCTGAATCCACTCATTATGCTGCTACGGGCCTGATGACATAGATTTCATTGCTGAGTGATACTGCATTGTACGTAAGTACCACAACTTCTTTATCCATTTTTCACTTTCTGCGATACTGAACTTGTACCGTAAACCAGGTTCTTGTAAACAGAGCCGTCCCAACCTTTGGGGTGGCTGTGTCTTTTGATTTTAATTTCCCTAAGCTATAGGACCATAAGTGGAAGTGCCCTAGGCTCTGTTGCTTTGTTTTTTAGATGTTTCAGGAAACACCATACACTTCTCCCGAGTGGCTGTTGGCAATTGACATCCCGCCCATCAGCATAACAAGGCTCCCAGTTCTCCATGGCCTGTCCTGCCTTTCTGGATTTTACACTTTTTTCAGATGGCCCTTTTGACCGGGGGGAAGTGAGACTTCATTGTAGTGCAGATTTCCTTTGCAAGCTTGCTTGGTTGCCCAAAAAGGGCGTATGCGTTTTTTCCTGAATATATTCAGGAAAAAACGCATACGCCCTTTTTGGCCAAGTGCATCATTGTGGACGTTCTGCCTCTTTTCCTATGCTTTAAATGCAATTCCAGTCTACCTCCTGAAATCGGTTTCCTGCAATTCTGCCCCGCTTTCAAGTCCTCTTGGCAGCCTTACTTCAGTATATTTTTGGACGATAGCTGTCATTTATAACTCTGCAGGTTTGTGAATTACAGTGCCCCTGAGCTCCTTTCTTCAACTCGCTTTCTCGTGAGCTGGCCGCAACCCCGCAGGATGGCTTCAGGCCCTAATCTGGTTCCGGCACGGCACGCTGAGCCTTTGGTTAATTCCTCTTCCTGGTGGGAAATGAGAGTTAAATTTGCCCGTCCAGACACCTCCAGCTAGTCTGTCATTGGTTCTCCCTATTCCTGTTCATCTTCCGCAGAAATTGCAAACTGGGCCAAACAGGAGGTTAAAGGCACTGACTCTCCAAGTCGGGAGAGTGTTAGTAAAGCGTCTGGAATGTTGCACCCGAGTACCAGGGGACGAAAACTGAGACATATTGGAACACGTCTCCCGATCACACGGTTGATCATACTCTGGGTTCCACATGCATGTTTTAGCTGAAGGAAGAATACCTTAAACCTGGAGAGTTGAGACCCGTGGAATGGGTACCATGCAATATGACTTCAAAGGGTCTTCATTTGCTCACCGAACCTCTCCAATCCTATCACTGCTGCGTTTATGCCCCTGTACACACACTTGATTCTCTTTCAGAGACATAGCAATCCATAGGTTTTAAGATACTTCCTAGTCAGGTACACTCTTAGGCATTTAATATGGGGTGTTGAGTCCATTTCGTTGAGCAAGGAGTAGCTCTTGTCTATTCCATATTTGGCTTAAGGAACTTTATCTGTGCTCATTTCAATCTCTGGTTTTATGCAGCACCCCAACTCACCTTTCCCCTTAAGCAAGCATAAGTTGGGTTTCTAAATTTGAGACCCTGTTCTGTTTTGTAATTCAGTTCCTGTGTAGCCAAGTTTACATTCCGTGTATTAGTGATATCTTATGATGTTTCTTTTTCTGTGTGACTTATTTCAGTTAGAATCATCGTACCTGAATCCACTCATTATGCTGCTACGGGCCTGATGACATAGATTTCATTGCTGAGTGATACTGCATTGTACGTAAGTACCACAACTTCTTTATCCATTTTTCACTTTCTGCGATATTGAACTTGTACTGTAAACCAGGTTCTTGTAAACAGAGCCGTCCCAACCTTTGGGGTGGCTGTGTCTTTTTGATTTTAATTTCCCTAAGCTATAGGACCATAAGTGGAAGTGCCCTAGGCTCTGTTGCTTTGTTTTTTAGATGTTTCAGGAAACACCATACACTTCTCCCGAGTGGCTGTTGGCAATTTACATCCCGCCCATCAGCATAACAAGGCTCCCAGTTCTCCATGGCCTGTCCTGCCTTTCTGGATTTTACACTTTTTTCAGATGGCCCTTTTGACCGGGGGGAAGTGAGACTTCATTGTAGTGCAGATTTCCTTTGCAAGCTTGCTTGGTTGGCCAAAAAGGGCGTATGCGTTTTTTCCTGAATATATTCAGGAAAAAACGCATACGCCCTTTTTGGCCAAGTGCATCGTTGTGGACGTTCTGCCTCTTTTCCTATGCTTTAAATGCAATTCCAGTCTACCTCCTGAAATCGGTTTCCTGCAATTCTGCCCCGCTTTCAAGTCCTCTTGGCAGCCTTACTTCAGTATATTTTTGGACGATAGCTGTCATTTATAACTCTGCAGGTTTGTGAATTACAGTGCCCCTGAGCTCCTTTCTTCAACTCGCTTTCTCGTGAGCTGGCCGCAACCCCGCAGGATGGCTTCAGGCCCTAATCTGGTTCCGGCACGGCACGCTGAGCCTTTGGTTAATTCCTCTTCCTGGTGGGAAATGAGAGTTAAATTTGCCCGTCCAGACACCTCCAGCTAGTCTGTCATTGGTTCTCCCTATTCCTGTTCATCTTCCGCAGAAATTGCAAACTGGGCCAAACAGGAGGTTAAAGGCACTGACTCTCCATGTCGGGAGAGTGTTAGTAAAGCGTCTGGAATGTTGCACCCGAGTACCAGGGGACGAAAACTGAGACATATTGGAACACGTCTCCCGATCACACGGTTGATCATACTCTGGGTTCCACATGCATGTTTTAGCTGAAGGAAGAATACCTTAAACCTGGAGAGTTGAGACCCGTGGAATGGGTACCATGCAATATGACTTCAAAGGGTCTTCATTTGCTCACCGAACCTCTCCAATCCTATCACTGCTGCGTTTATGCCCCTGTATACACACTTGATTCTCTTTCAGAGACATAGCAATCCATAGGTTTTAAGATACTTCCTAGTCAGGTACACTCTTAGGCATTTAATATGGGGTGTTGAGTCCATTTCGTTGAGCAAGGAGTAGCTCTTGTCTATTCCATATTTGGCTTAAGGAACTTTATCTGTGCTCATTTCAATCTCTGGTTTTATGCAGCACCCCAACTCACCTTTCCCCTTAAGCAAGCATAAGTTGGGTTTCTAAATTTGAGACCCTGTTCTGTTTTGTAATTCAGTTCCTGTGTAGCCAAGGTTACATTCCGTGTATTAGTGATATCTTATGATGTTTCTTTTTCTGTGTGACTTATTTCAGTTAGAATCATCGTACCTGAATCCACTCATTATGCTGCTATGGGCCTGATGACATAGATTTCATTGCTGAGTGATACTGCATTGTACGTAAGTACCACAACTTCTTTATCCATTTTTCACTTTCTGCGATATTGAACTTGTACCGTAAACCAGGTTCTTGTAAACAGAGCCGTCCCAACCTTTGGGGTGGCTGTGTCTTTTTGATTTTAATTTCCCTAAGCTATAGGACCATAAGTGGAAGTGCCCTAGGCTCTGTTGCTTTGTTTTTTAGATGTTTCAGGAAACACCATACACTTCTCCCGAGTGGCTGTTGGCAATTTACATCCCGCCCATCAGCATAACAAGGCTCCCAGTTCTCCATGGCCTGTCCTGCCTTTCTGGATTTTACACTTTTTTCAGATGGCCCTTTTGACCGGGGGGAAGTGAGACTTCATTGTAGTGCAGATTTCCTTTGCAAGCTTGCTTGGTTGGCCAAAAAGGGCGTATGCGTTTTTTCCTGAATATATTCAGGAAAAAACGCATACGCCCTTTTTGGCCAAGTGCATCGTTGTGGACGTTCTGCCTCTTTTCCTATGCTTTAAATGCAATTCCAGTCTACCTCCTGAAATCGGTTTCCTGCAATTCTGCCCCGCTTTCAAGTCCTCTTGGCAGCCTTACTTCAGTATATTTTTGGACGATAGCTGTCATTTATAACTCTGCAGGTTTGTGAATTACAGTGCCCCTGAGCTCCTTTCTTCAACTCGCTTTCTCGTGAGCTGGCCGCAACCCCGCAGGATGGCTTCAGGCCCTAATCTGGTTCCGGCACGGCACGCTGAGCCTTTGGTTAATTCCTCTTCCTGGTGGGAAATGAGAGTTAAATTTGCCCGTCCAGACACCTCCAGCTAGTCTGTCATTGGTTCTCCCTATTCCTGTTCATCTTCCGCAGAAATTGCAAACTGGGCCAAACAGGAGGTTAAAGGCACTGACTCTCCAAGTCGGGAGAGTGTTAGTAAAGCGTCTGGAATGTTGCACCCGAGTACCAGGGGACGAAAACTGAGACATATTGGAACACGTCTCCCGATCACACGGTTGATCATACTCTGGGTTCCACATGCATGTTTTAGCTGAAGGAAGAATACCTTAAACCTGGAGAGTTGAGACCCGTGGAATGGGTACCATGCAATATGACTTCAAAGGGTCTTCATTTGCTCACCGAACCTCTCCAATCCTATCACTGCTGCGTTTATGCCCCTGTACACACACTTGATTCTCTTTCAGAGACATAGCAATCCATAGGTTTTAAGATACTTCCTAGTCAGGTACACTCTTAGGCATTTAATATGGGGTGTTGAGTCCATTTCGTTGAGCAAGGAGTAGCTCTTGTCTATTCCATATTTGGCTTAAGGAACTTTATCTGTGCTCATTTCAATCTCTGGTTTTATGCAGCACCCCAACTCACCTTTCCCCTTAAGCAAGCATAAGTTGGGTTTCTAAATTTGAGACCCTGTTCTGTTTTGTAATTCAGTTCCTGTGTACCCAAGGTTACATTCCGTGTATTAGTGATATCTTATGATGTTTCTTTTCCTGTGTGACTTATTTCAGTTAGAATCATCGTACCTGAATCCACTCATTATGCTGCTACGGGCCTGATGACATAGATTTCATTGCTGAGTGATACTGCATTGTACATAAGTACCACAACTTCTTTATCCATTTTTCACTTTCTGCGATACTGAACTTGTACCGTAAACCAGGTTCTTGTAAACAGAGCCGTCCCAACCTTTGGGGTGGCTGTGTCTTTTGATTTTAATTTCCCTAAGCTATAGGACCATAAGTGGAAGTGCCCTAGGCTCTGTTGCTTTGTTTTTTAGATGTTTCAGGAAACACCATACACTTCTCCCGAGTGGCTGTTGGCAATTTACATCCCGCCCATCAGCATAACAAGGCTCCCAGTTCTCCATGGCCTGTCCTGCCTTTCTGGATTTTACACTTTTTTCAGATGGCCCTTTTGACCGGGGGGAAGTGAGACTTCACTGTAGTGCAGATTTCCTTTGCAAGCTTGCTTGGTTGGCCAAAAAGGGCGTATGCGTTTTTTCCTGAATATATTCAGGAAAAAACGCATACGCCCTTTTTGGCCAAGTGCATCATTGTGGACGTTCTGCCTCTTTTCCTATGCTTTAAATGCAATTCCAGTCTACCTCCTGAAATCGGTTTCCTGCAATTCTGCCCCGCTTTCAAGTCCTCTTGGCAGCCTTACTTCAGTATATTTTTGGACGATAGCTGTCATTTATAACTCTGCAGGTTTGTGAATTACAGTGCCCCTGAGCTCCTTTCTTCAACTCGCTTTCTCGTGAGCTGGCCGCAACCCCGCAGGATGGCTTCAGGCCCTAATCTGGTTCCGGCACGGCACGCTGAGCCTTTGGTTAATTCCTCTTCCTGGTGGGAAATGAGAGTTAAATTTGCCCGTCCAGACACCTCCAGCTAGTCTGTCATTGGTTCTCCCTATTCCTGTTCATCTTCCGCAGAAATTGCAAACTGGGCCAAACAGGAGGTTAAAGGCACTGACTCTCCAAGTCGGGAGAGTGTTAGTAAAGCGTCTGGAATGTTGCACCCGAGTACCAGGGGACGAAAACTGAGACATATTGGAACACGTCTCCCGATCACACGGTTGATCATACTCTGGGTTCCACATGCATGTTTTAGCTGAAGGAAGAATACCTTAAACCTGGAGAGTTGAGACCCGTGGAATGGGTACCATGCAATATGACTTCAAAGGGTCTTCATTTGCTCACCGAACTTCTCCAATCCTATCACTGCTGCGTTTATGCCCCTGTACACACACTTGATTCTCTTTCAGAGACATAGCAATCCATAGGTTTTAAGATACTTCCTAGTCAGGTACACTCTTAGGCATTTAATATGGGGTGTTGAGTCCATTTCGTTGAGCAAGGAGTAGCTCTTGTCTATTCCATATTTGGCTTAAGGAACTTTATCTGTGCTCATTTCAATCTCTGGTTTTATGCAGCACCCCAACTCACCTTTCCCCTTAAGCAAGCATAAGTTGGGTTTCTAAATTTGAGACCCTGTTCTGTTTTGTAATTCAGTTCCTGTGTAGCCAAGTTTACATTCCGTGTATTAGTGATATCTTATGATGTTTCTTTTCCTGTGTGACTTATTTCAGTTAGAATCATCGTACCTGAATCCACTCATTATGCTGCTACGGGCCTGATGACATAGATTTCATTGCTGAGTGATACTGCATTGTACGTAAGTACCACAACTTCTTTATCCATTTTTCACTTTCTGCGATACTGAACTTGTACCGTAAACCAGGTTCTTGTAAACAGAGCCGTCCCAACCTTTGGGGTGGCTGTGTCTTTTGATTTTAATTTCCCTAAGCTATAGGACCATAAGTGGAAGTGCCCTAGGCTCTGTTGCTTTGTTTTTTAGATGTTTCAGGAAACACCATACACTTCTCCCGAGTGGCTGTTGGCAATTTACATCCCGCCCATCAGCATAACAAGGCTCCCAGTTCTCCATGGCCTGTCCTGCCTTTCTGGATTTTACACTTTTTTCAGATGGCCCTTTTGACCGGGGGGAAGTGAGACTTCACTGTAGTGCAGATTTCCTTTGCAAGCTTGCTTGGTTGGCCAAAAAGGGCGTATGCGTTTTTTCCTGAATATATTCAGGAAAAAACGCATACGCCCTTTTTGGCCAAGTGCATCATTGTGGACGTTCTGCCTCTTTTCCTATGCTTTAAATGCAATTCCAGTCTACCTCCTGAAATCGGTTTCCTGCAATTCTGCCCCGCTTTCAAGTCCTCTTGGCAGCCTTACTTCAGTATATTTTTGGACGATAGCTGTCATTTATAACTCTGCAGGTTTGTGAATTACAGTGCCCCTGAGCTCCTTTCTTCAACTCGCTTTCTCGTGAGCTGGCCGCAACCCCGCAGGATGGCTTCAGGCCCTAATCTGGTTCCGGCACGGCACGCTGAGCCTTTGGTTAATTCCTCTTCCTGGTGGGAAATGAGAGTTAAATTTGCCCGTCCAGACACCTCCAGCTAGTCTGTCATTGGTTCTCCCTATTCCTGTTCATCTTCCGCAGAAATTGCAAACTGGGCCAAACAGGAGGTTAAAGGCACTGACTCTCCAAGTCGGGAGAGTGTTAGTAAAGCGTCTGGAATGTTGCACCCGAGTACCAGGGGACGAAAACTGAGACATATTGGAACACGTCTCCCGATCACACGGTTGATCATACTCTGGGTTCCACATGCATGTTTTAGCTGAAGGAAGAATACCTTAAACCTGGAGAGTTGAGACCCGTGGAATGGGTACCATGCAATATGACTTCAAAGGGTCTTCATTTGCTCACCGAACCTCTCCAATCCTATCACTGCTGCGTTTATGCCCCTGTACACACACTTGATTCTCTTTCGGAGACATAGCAATCCATAGGTTTTAAGATACTTCCTAGTCAGGTACACTCTTAGGCATTTAATATGGGGTGTTGAGTCCATTTCGTTGAGCAAGGAGTAGCTCTTGTCTATTCCATATTTGGCTTAAGGAACTTTATCTGTGCTCATTTCAATCTCTGGTTTTATGCAGCACCCCAACTCACCTTTCCCCTTAAGCAAGCATAAGTTGGGTTTCTAAATTTGAGACCCTGTTCTGTTTTGTAATTCAGTTCCTGTGTAGCCAAGTTTACATTCCGTGTATTAGTGATATCTTATGATGTTTCTTTTCCTGTGTGACTTATTTCAGTTAGAATCATCGTACCTGAATCCACTCATTATGCTGCTACGGGCCTGATGACATAGATTTCATTGCTGAGTGATACTGCATTGTACGTAAGTACCACAACTTCTTTATCCATTTTTCACTTTCTGCGATACTGAACTTGTACCGTAAACCAGGTTCTTGTAAACAGAGCCGTCCCAACCTTTGGGGTGGCTGTGTCTTTTGATTTTAATTTCCCTAAGCTATAGGACCATAAGTGGAAGTGCCCTAGGCTCTGTTGCTTTGTTTTTTAGATGTTTCAGGAAACACCATACACTTCTCCCGAGTGGCTGTTGGCAATTGACATCCCGCCCATCAGCATAACAAGGCTCCCAGTTCTCCATGGCCTGTCCTGCCTTTCTGGATTTTACACTTTTTTCAGATGGCCCTTTTGACCGGGGGGAAGTGAGACTTCACTGTAGTGCAGATTTCCTTTGCAAGCTTGCTTCGTTGGCCAAAAAGGGCGTATGCGTTTTTTCCTGAATATATTCAGGAAAAAACGCATACGCCCTTTTTGGCCAAGTGCATCATTGTGGACGTTCTGCCTCTTTTCCTATGCTTTCAATGCAATTCCAGTCTACCTCCTGAAATCGGTTTCCTGCAATTCTGCCCCGCTTTCAAGTCCTCTTGGCAGCCTTACTTCAGTATATTTTTGGACGATAGCTGTCATTTATAACTCTGCAGGTTTGTGAATTACAGTGCCCCTGAGCTCCTTTCTTCAACTCGCTTTCTCGTGAGCTGGCCGCAACCCCGCAGGATGGCTTCAGGCCCTAATCTGGTTCCGGCACGGCACGCTGAGCCTTTGGTTAATTCCTCTTCCTGGTGGGAAATGAGAGTTAAATTTGCCCGTCCAGACACCTCCAGCTAGTCTGTCATTGGTTCTCCCTATTCCTGTTCATCTTCCGCAGAAATTGCAAACTGGGCCAAACAGGAGGTTAAAGGCACTGACTCTCCAAGTCGGGAGAGTGTTAGTAAAGCGTCTGGAATGTTGCACCCGAGTACCAGGGGACGAAAACTGAGACATATTGGAACACGTCTCCCGATCACACGGTTGATCATACTCTGGGTTCCACATGCATGTTTTAGCTGAAGGAAGAATCCCTTAAACCTGGAGAGTTGAGACCCGTGGAATGGGTACCATGCAATATGACTTCAAAGGGTCTTCATTTGCTCACCGAACCTCTCCAATCCTATCACTGCTGCGTTTATGCCCCTGTACACACACTTGATTCTCTTTCAGAGACATAGCAATCCATAGGTTTTAAGATACTTCCTAGTCAGGTACACTCTTAGGCATTTAATATGGGGTGTTGAGTCCATTTCGTTGAGCAAGGAGTAGCTCTTGTCTATTCCATATTTGGCTTAAGGAACTTTATCTGTGCTCATTTCAATCTCTGGTTTTATGCAGCACCCCAACTCACCTTTCCCCTTAAGCAAGCATAAGTTGGGTTTCTAAATTTGAGACCCTGTTCTGTTTTGTAATTCAGTTCCTGTGTAGCCAAGTTTACATTCCGTGTATTAGTGATATCTTATGATGTTTCTTTTCCTGTGTGACTTATTTCAGTTAGAATCATCGTACCTGAATCCACTCATTATGCTGCTACGGGCCTGATGACATAGATTTCATTGCTGAGTGATACTGCATTGTACGTAAGTACCACAACTTCTTTATCCATTTTTCACTTTCTGCGATACTGAACTTGTACCGTAAACCAGGTTCTTGTAAACAGAGCCGTCCCAACCTTTGGGGTGGCTGTGTCTTTTTGATTTTAATTTCCCTAAGCTATAGGACCATAAGTGGAAGTGCCCTAGGCTCTGTTGCTTTGTTTTTTAGATGTTTCAGGAAACACCATACACTTCTCCCGAGTGGCTGTTGGCAATTTACATCCCGCCCATCAGCATAACAAGGCTCCCAGTTCTCCATGGCCTGTCCTGCCTTTCTGGATTTTACACTTTTTTCAGATGGCCCTTTTGACCGGGGGGAAGTGAGACTTCATTGTAGTGCAGATTTCCTTTGCAAGCTTGCTTGGTTGGCCAAAAAGGGCGTATGCGTTTTTTCCTGAATATATTCAGGAAAAAACGCATACGCCCTTTTTGGCCAAGTGCATCGTTGTGGACGTTCTGCCTCTTTTCCTATGCTTTAAATGCAATTCCAGTCTACCTCCTGAAATCGGTTTCCTGCAATTCTGCCCCGCTTTCAAGTCCTCTTGGCAGCCTTACTTCAGTATATTTTTGGACGATAGCTGTCATTTATAACTCTGCAGGTTTGTGAATTACAGTGCCCCTGAGCTCCTTTCTTCAACTCGCTTTCTCGTGAGCTGGCCGCAACCCCGCAGGATGGCTTCAGGCCCTAATCTGGTTCCGGCACGGCACGCTGAGCCTTTGGTTAATTCCTCTTCCTGGTGGGAAATGAGAGTTAAATTTGCCCGTCCAGACACCTCCAGCTAGTCTGTCATTGGTTCTCCCTATTCCTGTTCATCTTCCGCAGAAATTGCAAACTGGGCCAAACAGGAGGTTAAAGGCACTGACTCTCCAAGTCGGGAGAGTGTTAGTAAAGCGTCTGGAATGTTGCACCCGAGTACCAGGGGACGAAAACTGAGACATATTGGAACACGTCTCCCGATCACACGGTTGATCATACTCTGGGTTCCACATGCATGTTTTAGCTGAAGGAAGAATACCTTAAACCTGGAGAGTTGAGACCCGTGGAATGGGTACCATGCAATATGACTTCAAAGGGTCTTCATTTGCTCACCGAACCTCTCCAATCCTATCACTGCTGCGTTTATGCCCCTGTACACACACTTGATTCTCTTTCAGAGACATAGCAATCCATAGGTTTTAAGATACTTCCTAGTCAGGTACACTCTTAGGCATTTAATATGGGGTGTTGAGTCCATTTCGTTGAGCAAGGAGTAGCTCTTGTCTATTCCATATTTGGCTTAAGGAACTTTATCTGTGCTCATTTCAATCTCTGGTTTTATGCAGCACCCCAACTCACCTTTCCCCTTAAGCAAGCATAAGTTGGGTTTCTAAATTTGAGACCCTGTTCTGTTTTGTAATTCAGTTCCTGTGTACCCAAGGTTACATTCCGTGTATTAGTGATATCTTATGATGTTTCTTTTCCTGTGTGACTTATTTCAGTTAGAATCATCGTACCTGAATCCACTCATTATGCTGCTACGGGCCTGATGACATAGATTTCATTGCTGAGTGATACTGCATTGTACATAAGTACCACAACTTCTTTATCCATTTTTCACTTTCTGCGATACTGAACTTGTACCGTAAACCAGGTTCTTGTAAACAGAGCCGTCCCAACCTTTGGGGTGGCTGTGTCTTTTGATTTTAATTTCCCTAAGCTATAGGACCATAAGTGGAAGTGCCCTAGGCTCTGTTGCTTTGTTTTTTAGATGTTTCAGGAAACACCATACACTTCTCCCGAGTGGCTGTTGGCAATTTACATCCCGCCCATCAGCATAACAAGGCTCCCAGTTCTCCATGGCCTGTCCTGCCTTTCTGGATTTTACACTTTTTTCAGATGGCCCTTTTGACCGGGGGGAAGTGAGACTTCACTGTAGTGCAGATTTCCTTTGCAAGCTTGCTTGGTTGGCCAAAAAGGGCGTATGCGTTTTTTCCTGAATATATTCAGGAAAAAACGCATACGCCCTTTTTGGCCAAGTGCATCATTGTGGACGTTCTGCCTCTTTTCCTATGCTTTAAATGCAATTCCAGTCTACCTCCTGAAATCGGTTTCCTGCAATTCTGCCCCGCTTTCAAGTCCTCTTGGCAGCCTTACTTCAGTATATTTTTGGACGATAGCTGTCATTTATAACTCTGCAGGTTTGTGAATTACAGTGCCCCTGAGCTCCTTTCTTCAACTCGCTTTCTCGTGAGCTGGCCGCAACCCCGCAGGATGGCTTCAGGCCCTAATCTGGTTCCGGCACGGCACGCTGAGCCTTTGGTTAATTCCTCTTCCTGGTGGGAAATGAGAGTTAAATTTGCCCGTCCAGACACCTCCAGCTAGTCTGTCATTGGTTCTCCCTATTCCTGTTCATCTTCCGCAGAAATTGCAAACTGGGCCAAACAGGAGGTTAAAGGCACTGACTCTCCAAGTCGGGAGAGTGTTAGTAAAGCGTCTGGAATGTTGCACCCGAGTACCAGGGGACGAAAACTGAGACATATTGGAACACGTCTCCCGATCACACGGTTGATCATACTCTGGGTTCCACATGCATGTTTTAGCTGAAGGAAGAATACCTTAAACCTGGAGAGTTGAGACCCGTGGAATGGGTACCATGCAATATGACTTCAAAGGGTCTTCATTTGCTCACCGAACTTCTCCAATCCTATCACTGCTGCGTTTATGCCCCTGTACACACACTTGATTCTCTTTCAGAGACATAGCAATCCATAGGTTTTAAGATACTTCCTAGTCAGGTACACTCTTAGGCATTTAATATGGGGTGTTGAGTCCATTTCGTTGAGCAAGGAGTAGCTCTTGTCTATTCCATATTTGGCTTAAGGAACTTTATCTGTGCTCATTTCAATCTCTGGTTTTATGCAGCACCCCAACTCACCTTTCCCCTTAAGCAAGCATAAGTTGGGTTTCTAAATTTGAGACCCTGTTCTGTTTTGTAATTCAGTTCCTGTGTAGCCAAGTTTACATTCCGTGTATTAGTGATATCTTATGATGTTTCTTTTCCTGTGTGACTTATTTCAGTTAGAATCATCGTACCTGAATCCACTCATTATGCTGCTATGGGCCTGATGACATAGATTTCATTGCTGAGTGATACTGCATTGTACGTAAGTACCACAACTTCTTTATCCATTTTTCACTTTCTGCGATACTGAACTTGTACCGTAAACCAGGTTCTTGTAAACAGAGCCGTCCCAACCTTTGGGGTGGCTGTGTCTTTTGATTTTAATTTCCCTAAGCTATAGGACCATAAGTGGAAGTGCCCTAGGCTCTGTTGCTTTGTTTTTTAGATGTTTCAGGAAACACCATACACTTCTCCCGAGTGGCTGTTGGCAATTTACATCCCGCCCATCAGCATAACAAGGCTCCCAGTTCTCCATGGCCTGTCCTGCCTTTCTGGATTTTACACTTTTTTCAGATGGCCCTTTTGACCGGGGGGAAGTGAGACTTCACTGTAGTGCAGATTTCCTTTGCAAGCTTGCTTGGTTGGCCAAAAAGGGCGTATGCGTTTTTTCCTGAATATATTCAGGAAAAAACGCATACGCCCTTTTTGGCCAAGTGCATCATTGTGGACGTTCTGCCTCTTTTCCTATGCTTTAAATGCAATTCCAGTCTACCTCCTGAAATCGGTTTCCTGCAATTCTGCCCCGCTTTCAAGTCCTCTTGGCAGCCTTACTTCAGTATATTTTTGGACGATAGCTGTCATTTATAACTCTGCAGGTTTGTGAATTACAGTGCCCCTGAGCTCCTTTCTTCAACTCGCTTTCTCGTGAGCTGGCCGCAACCCCGCAGGATGGCTTCAGGCCCTAATCTGGTTCCGGCACGGCACGCTGAGCCTTTGGTTAATTCCTCTTCCTGGTGGGAAATGAGAGTTAAATTTGCCCGTCCAGACACCTCCAGCTAGTCTGTCATTGGTTCTCCCTATTCCTGTTCATCTTCCGCAGAAATTGCAAACTGGGCCAAACAGGAGGTTAAAGGCACTGACTCTCCAAGTCGGGAGAGTGTTAGTAAAGCGTCTGGAATGTTGCACCCGAGTACCAGGGGACGAAAACTGAGACATATTGGAACACGTCTCCCGATCACACGGTTGATCATACTCTGGGTTCCACATGCATGTTTTAGCTGAAGGAAGAATACCTTAAACCTGGAGAGTTGAGACCCGTGGAATGGGTACCATGCAATATGACTTCAAAGGGTCTTCATTTGCTCACCGAACCTCTCCAATCCTATCACTGCTGCGTTTATGCCCCTGTACACACGCTTGATTCTCTTTCGGAGACATAGCAATCCATAGGTTTTAAGATACTTCCTAGTCAGGTACACTCTTAGGCATTTAATATGGGGTGTTGAGTCCATTTCGTTGAGCAAGGAGTAGCTCTTGTCTATTCCATATTTGGCTTAAGGAACTTTATCTGTGCTCATTTCAATCTCTGGTTTTATGCAGCACCCCAACTCACCTTTCCCCTTAAGCAAGCATAAGTTGGGTTTCTAAATTTGAGACCCTGTTCTGTTTTGTAATTCAGTTCCTGTGTAGCCAAGTTTACATTCCGTGTATTAGTGATATCTTATGATGTTTCTTTTCCTGTGTGACTTATTTCAGTTAGAATCATCGTACCTGAATCCACTCATTATGCTGCTACGGGCCTGATGACATAGATTTCATTGCTGAGTGATACTGCATTGTACGTAAGTACCACAACTTCTTTATCCATTTTTCACTTTCTGCGATACTGAACTTGTACCGTAAACCAGGTTCTTGTAAACAGAGCCGTCCCAACCTTTGGGGTGGCTGTGTCTTTTGATTTTAATTTCCCTAAGCTATAGGACCATAAGTGGAAGTGCCCTAGGCTCTGTTGCTTTGTTTTTTAGATGTTTCAGGAAACACCATACACTTCTCCCGAGTGGCTGTTGGCAATTTACATCCCGCCCATCAGCATAACAAGGCTCCCAGTTCTCCATGGCCTGTCCTGCCTTTCTGGATTTTACACTTTTTTCAGATGGCCCTTTTGACCGGGGGGAAGTGAGACTTCATTGTAGTGCAGATTTCCTTTGCAAGCTTGCTTGGTTGGCCAAAAAGGGCGTATGCGTTTTTTCCTGAATATATTCAGGAAAAAACGCATACGCCCTTTTTGGCCAAGTGCATCATTGTGGACGTTCTGCCTCTTTTCCTATGCTTTCAATGCAATTCCAGTCTACCTCCTGAAATCGGTTTCCTGCAATTCTGCCCCGCTTTCAAGTCCTCTTGGCAGCCTTACTTCAGTATATTTTTGGACGATAGCTGTCATTTATAACTCTGCAGGTTTGTGAATTACAGTGCCCCTGAGCTCCTTTCTTCAACTCGCTTTCTCGTGAGCTGGCCGCAACCCCGCAGGATGGCTTCAGGCCCTAATCTGGTTCCGGCACGGCACGCTGAGCCTTTGGTTAATTCCTCTTCCTGGTGGGAAATGAGAGTTAAATTTGCCCGTCCAGACACCTCCAGCTAGTCTGTCATTGGTTCTCCCTATTCCTGTTCATCTTCCGCAGAAATTGCAAACTGGGCCAAACAGGAGGTTAAAGGCACTGACTCTCCAAGTCGGGAGAGTGTTAGTAAAGCGTCTGGAAGGTTGCACCCGAGTACCAGGGGACGAAAACTGAGACATATTGGAACACGTCTCCCGATCACACAGTTGATCATACTCTGGGTTCCACATGCATGTTGTAGCTGAAGGAAGAATACCTTAAACCTGGAGAGTTGAGACCCGTGGAATGGGTACCATGCAATATGACTTCAAAGGGTCTTCATTTGCTCACCGAACCTCTCCAATCCTATCACTGCTGCCTTTATGCACCTGTACACACACTTGATTCTCTTTCAGAGACATAGCAATCCATAGGTTTTAAGATACTTCCTAGTCAGGTACACTCTTAGGCATTTAATATGGGGTGTTGAGTCCATTTCGTTGAGCAAGGAGTAGCTCTTGTCTATTCCATATTTGGCTTAAGGAAATTTATCTGTGCTCATTTCAATCTCTGGTTTTATGCAGCACCCCAACTCACCTTTCCCCTTAAGCAAGCATAAGTTGGTTTTCTAAATTTGAGACCCTGTTCTGTTTTGTAATTCAGTTCCTGTGTAGCCAAGTTTACATTCCGTGTATTAGTGATATCTTATGATGTTTCTTTTCCTGTGTGACTTATTTCAGTTAGAATCATCGTACCTGAATCCACTCATTATGCTGCTACGGGCCTGATGACATAGATTTCATTGCTGAGTGATACTGCATTGTACGTAAGTACCACAACTTCTTTATCCATTTTTCACTTTCTGCGATATTGAACTTGTACCGTAAACCACGTTCTTGTAAACAGAGCCGTCCCAACCTTTGGGGTGGCTGTGTCTTTTTGATTTTAATTTCCCTAAGCTATAGGACCATAAGTGGAAGTGCCCTAGGCTCTGTTGCTTTGTTTTTTAGCTGTTTCAGGAAACACCATACACTTCTCCGGAGTGGCTGTTGGCAATTGACATCCCGCCCATCAGCATAACAAGGCTCCCAGTTCTCCATGGCCTGTCCTGCCTTTCTGGATTTTACACTTTTTTCAGATGGCCCTTTTGACCGGGGGGAAGTGAGACTTCATTGTAGTGCAGATTTCCTTTGCAAGCTTGCTTGGTTGGCCAAAAAGGGCGTATGCGTTTTTTCCTGAATATATTCAGGAAAAAACGCATACGCCCTTTTTGGCCAAGTGCATCATTGTGGACGTTCTGCCTCTTTTCCTATGCTTTCAATGCAATTCCAGTCTACCTCCTGAAATCGGTTTCCTGCAATTCTGCCCCGCTTTCAAGTCCTCTTGGCAGCCTTACTTCAGTATATTTTTGGACGATAGCTGTCATTTATAACTCTGCAGGTTTGTGAATTACAGTGCCCCTGAGCTCCTTTCTTCAACTCGCTTTCTCGTGAGCTGGCCGCAACCCCGCAGGATGGCTTCAGGCCCTAATCTGGTTCCGGCACGGCACGCTGAGCCTTTGGTTAATTCCTCTTCCTGGTGGGAAATGAGAGTTAAATTTGCCCGTCCAGACACCTCCAGCTAGTCTGTCATTGGTTCTCCCTATTCCTGTTCATCTTCCGCAGAAATTGCAAACTGGGCCAAACAGGAGGTTAAAGGCACTGACTCTCCAAGTCGGGAGAGTGTTAGTAAAGCGTCTGGAATGTTGCACCCGAGTACCAGGGGACGAAAACTGAGACATATTGGAACACGTCTCCCGATCACACGGTTGATCATACTCTGGGTTCCACATGCATGTTTTAGCTGAAGGAAGAATACCTTAAACCTGGAGAGTTGAGACCCGTGGAATGGGTACCATGCAATATGACTTCAAAGGGTCTTCATTTGCTCACCGAACCTCTCCAATCCTATCACTGCTGCGTTTATGTCCCTGTACACACACTTGATTCTCTTTCAGAGACATAGCAATCCATAGGTTTTAAGATACTTCCTAGTCAGGTACACTCTTAGGCATTTAATATGGGGTGTTGAGTCCATTTCGTTGAGCAAGGAGTAGCTCTTGTCTATTCCATATTTGGCTTAAGGAACTTTATCTGTGCTCATTTCAATCTCTGGTTTTATGCAGCACCCCAACTCACCTTTCCCCTTAAGCAAGCATAAGTTGGGTTTCTAAATTTGAGACCCTGTTCTGTTTTGTAATTCAGTTCCTGTGTAGACAAGTTTACATTCCGTGTATTAGTGATATCTTATGATGTTTCTTTTTCTGTGTGACTTATTTCAGTTAGAATCATCGTACCTGAATCCACTCATTATGCTGCTATGGGCCTGATGACATAGATTTCATTGCTGAGTGATACTGCATTGTACGTAAGTACCACAACTTCTTTATCCATTTTTCACTTTCTGCGATATTGAACTTGTACCGTAAACCAGGTTCTTGTAAACAGAGCCGTCCCAACCTTTGGGGTGGCTGTGTCTTTTGATTTTAATTTCCCTAAGCTATAGGACCATAAGTGGAAGTGCCCTAGGCTCTGTTGCTTTGTTTTTTAGATGTTTCAGGAAACACCATACACTTCTCCCGAGTGGCTGTTGGCAATTTACATCCCGCCCATCAGCATAACAAGGCTCCCAGTTCTCCATGGCCTGTCCTGCCTTTCTGGATTTTACACTTTTTTCAGATGGCCCTTTTGACCGGGGGGAAGTGAGACTTCACTGTAGTGCAGATTTCCTTTGCAAGCTTGCTTGGTTGGCCAAAAAGGGCGTATGCGTTTTTTCCTGAATATATTCAGGAAAAAACGCATACGCCCTTTTTGGCCAAGTGCATCATTGTGGACGTTCTGCCTCTTTTCCTATGCTTTAAATGCAATTCCAGTCTACCTCCTGAAATCGGTTTCCTGCAATTCTGCCCCGCTTTCAAGTCCTCTTGGCAGCCTTACTTCAGTATATTTTTGGACGATAGCTGTCATTTATAACTCTGCAGGTTTGTGAATTACAGTGCCCCTGAGCTCCTTTCTTCAACTCGCTTTCTCGTGAGCTGGCCGCAACCCCGCAGGATGGCTTCAGGCCCTAATCTGGTTCCGGCACGGCACGCTGAGCCTTTGGTTAATTCCTCTTCCTGGTGGGAAATGAGAGTTAAATTTGCCCGTCCAGACACCTCCAGCTAGTCTGTCATTGGTTCTCCCTATTCCTGTTCATCTTCCGCAGAAATTGCAAACTGGGCCAAACAGGAGGTTAAAGGCACTGACTCTCCAAGTCGGGAGAGTGTTAGTAAAGCGTCTGGAATGTTGCACCCGAGTACCAGGGGACGAAAACTGAGACATATTGGAACACGTCTCCCGATCACACGGTTGATCATACTCTGGGTTCCTCATGCATGTTTTAGCTGAAGGAAGAATACCTTAAACCTGGAGAGTTGAGACCCGTGGAATGGGTACCATGCAATATGACTTCAAAGGGTCTTCATTTGCTCACCGAACCTCTCCAATCCTATCACTGCTGCGTTTATGCCCCTGTACACACACTTGATTCTCTTTCAGAGACATAGCAATCCATAGGTTTTAAGATACTTCCTAGTCAGGTACACTCTTAGGCATTTAATATGGGGTGTTGAGTCCATTTCGTTGAGCAAGGAGTAGCTCTTGTCTATTCCATATTTGGCTTAAGGAACTTTATCTGTGCTCATTTCAATCTCTGGTTTTATGCAGCACCCCAACTCACCTTTCCCCTTAAGCAAGCATAAGTTGGGTTTCTAAATTTGAGACCCTGTTCTGTTTTGTAATTCAGTTCCTGTGTAGCCAAGTTTACATTCCGTGTATTAGTGATATCTTATGATGTTTCTTTTCCTGTGTGACTTATTTCAGTTAGAATCATCGTACCTGAATCCACTCATTATGCTGCTACGGGCCTGATGACATAGATTTCATTGCTGAGTGATACTGCATTGTACGTAAGTACCACAACTTCTTTATCCATTTTTCACTTTCTGCGATACTGAACTTGTACCGTAAACCAGGTTCTTGTAAACAGAGCCGTCCCAACCTTTGGGGTGGCTGTGTCTTTTGATTTTAATTTCCCTAAGCTATAGGACCATAAGTGGAAGTGCCCTAGGCTCTGTTGCTTTGTTTTTTAGATGTTTCAGGAAACACCATACACTTCTCCCGAGTGGCTGTTGGCAATTGACATCCCGCCCATCAGCATAACAAGGCTCCCAGTTCTCCATGGCCTGTCCTGCCTTTCTGGATTTTACACTTTTTTCAGATGGCCCTTTTGACCGGGGGGAAGTGAGACTTCACTGTAGTGCAGATTTCCTTTGCAAGCTTGCTTGGTTGGCCAAAAAGGGCGTATGCGTTTTTTCCTGAATATATTCAGGAAAAAACGCATACGCCCTTTTTGGCCAAGTGCATCATTGTGGACGTTCTGCCTCTTTTCCTATGCTTTCAATGCAATTCCAGTCTACCTCCTGAAATCGGTTTCCTGCAATTCTGCCCCGCTTTCAAGTCCTCTTGGCAGCCTTACTTCAGTATATTTTTGGACGATAGCTGTCATTTATAACTCTGCAGGTTTGTGAATTACAGTGCCCCTGAGCTCCTTTCTTCAACTCGCTTTCTCGTGAGCTGGCCGCAACCCCGCAGGATGGCTTCAGGCCCTAATCTGGTTCCGGCACGGCACGCTGAGCCTTTGGTTAATTCCTCTTCCTGGTGGGAAATGAGAGTTAAATTTGCCCGTCCAGACACCTCCAGCTAGTCTGTCATTGGTTCTCCCTATTCCTGTTCATCTTCCGCAGAAATTGCAAACTGGGCCAAACAGGAGGTTAAAGGCACTGACTCTCCAAGTCGGGAGAGTGTTAGTAAAGCGTCTGGAATGTTGCACCCGAGTACCAGGGGACGAAAACTGAGACATATTGGAACACGTCTCCCGATCACACGGTTGATCATACTCTGGGTTCCACATGCATGTTTTAGCTGAAGGAAGAATCCCTTAAACCTGGAGAGTTGAGACCCGTGGAATGGGTACCATGCAATATGACTTCAAAGGGTCTTCATTTGCTCACCGAACCTCTCCAATCCTATCACTGCTGCGTTTATGCCCCTGTACACACACTTGATTCTCTTTCAGAGACATAGCAATCCATAGGTTTTAAGATACTTCCTAGTCAGGTACACTCTTAGGCATTTAATATGGGGTGTTGAGTCCATTTCGTTGAGCAAGGAGTAGCTCTTGTCTATTCCATATTTGGCTTAAGGAACTTTATCTGTGCTCATTTCAATCTCTGGTTTTATGCAGCACCCCAACTCACCTTTCCCCTTAAGCAAGCATAAGTTGGGTTTCTAAATTTGAGACCCTGTTCTGTTTTGTAATTCAGTTCCTGTGTAGCCAAGTTTACATTCCGTGTATTAGTGATATCTTATGATGTTTCTTTTCCTGTGTGACTTATTTCAGTTAGAATCATCGTACCTGAATCCACTCATTATGCTGCTATGGGCCTGATGACATAGATTTCATTGCTGAGTGATACTGCATTGTACGTAAGTACCACAACTTCTTTATCCATTTTTCACTTTCTGCGATACTGAACTTGTACCGTAAACCAGGTTCTTGTAAACAGAGCCGTCCCAACCTTTGGGGTGGCTGTGTCTTTTGATTTTAATTTCCCTAAGCTATAGGACCATAAGTGGAAGTGCCCTAGGCTCTGTTGCTTTGTTTTTTAGATGTTTCAGGAAACACCATACACTTCTCCCGAGTGGCTGTTGGCAATTTACATCCCGCCCATCAGCATAACAAGGCTCCCAGTTCTCCATGGCCTGTCCTGCCTTTCTGGATTTTACACTTTTTTCAGATGGCCCTTTTGACCGGGGGGAAGTGAGACTTCATTGTAGTGCAGATTTCCTTTGCAAGCTTGCTTGGTTGGCCAAAAAGGGCGTATGCGTTTTTTCCTGAATATATTCAGGAAAAAACGCATACGCCCTTTTTGGCCAAGTGCATCATTGTGGACGTTCTGCCTCTTTTCCTATGCTTTAAATGCAATTCCAGTCTACCTCCTGAAATCGGTTTCCTGCAATTCTGCCCCGCTTTCAAGTCCTCTTGGCAGCCTTACTTCAGTATATTTGTGGACGATAGCTGTCATTTATAACTCTGCAGGTTTGTGAATTACAGTGCCCCTGAGCTCCTTTCTTCAACTCGCTTTCTCGTGAGCTGGCCGCAACACCGCAGGATGGCTTCAGGCCCTAATCTGGTTCCGGCACGGCACGCTGAGCCTTTGGTTAATTCCTCTTCCTGGTGGGAAATGAGAGTTAAATTTGCCCGTCCAGACACCTCCAGCTAGTCTGTCATTGGTTCTCCCTATTCCTGTTCATCTTCCGCAGAAATTGCAAACTGGGCCAAACAGGAGTTTAAAGGAACTGACTCTCCAAGTCGGGAGAGTGTTAGTAAAGCGTCTGGAATGTTGCACCCGAGTACCAGGGGACGAAAACTGAGACATATTGGAACACGTCTCCCGATCACACGGTTGATCATACTCTGGGTTCCACATGCATGTTTTAGCTGAAGGAAGAATACCTTAAACCTGGAGAGTTGAGACCCGTGGAATGGGTACCATGCAATATGACTTCAAAGGGTCTTCATTTGCTCACCGAACCTCTCCAATCCTATCACTGCTGCGTTTATGCCCCTGTACACACACTTGATTCTCTTTCAGAGACATAGCAATCCATAGGTTTTAAGATACTTCCTAGTCAGGTACACTCTTAGGCATTTAATATGGGGTGTTGAGTCCATTTCGTTGAGCAAGGAGTAGCTCTTGTCTATTCCATATTTGGCTTAAGGAACTTTATCTGTGCTCATTTCAATCTCTGGTTTTATGCAGCACCCCAACTCACCTTTCCCCTTAAGCAAGCATAAGTTGGGTTTCTAAATTTGAGACCCTGTTCTGTTTTGTAATTCAGTTCCTGTGTAGCCAAGTTTACATTCCGTGTATTAGTGATATCTTATGATGTTTCTTTTCCTGTGTGACTTATTTCAGTTAGAATCATCGTACCTGAATCCACTCATTATGCTGCTACGGGCCTGATGACATAGATTTCATTGCTGAGTGATACTGCATTGTACGTAAGTACCACAACTTCTTTATCCATTTTTCACTTTCTGCGATACTGAACTTGTACCGTAAACCAGGTTCTTGTAAACAGAGCCATCCCAACCTTTGGGGTGGCTGTGTCTTTTGATTTTAATTTCCCTAAGCTATAGGACCATAAGTGGAAGTGCCCTAGGCTCTGTTGCTTTGTTTTTTAGATGTTTCAGGAAACACCATACACTTCTCCCGAGTGGCTGTTGGCAATTTACATCCCGCCCATCAGCATAACAAGGCTCCCAGTTCTCCATGGCCTGTCCTGCCTTTCTGGATTTTACACTTTTTTCAGATGGCCCTTTTGACCGGGGGGAAGTGAGACTTCACTGTAGTGCAGATTTCCTTTGCAAGCTTGCTTGGTTGGCCAAAAAGGGCGTATGCGTTTTTTCCTGAATATATTCAGGAAAAAACGCATACGCCCTTTTTGGCCAAGTGCATCATTGTGGACGTTCTGCCTCTTTTCCTATGCTTTAAATGCAATTCCAGTCTACCTCCTGAAATCGGTTTCCTGCAATTCTGCCCCGCTTTCAAGTCCTCTTGGCAGCCTTACTTCAGTATATTTTTGGACGATAGCTGTCATTTATAACTCTGCAGGTTTGTGAATTACAGTGCCCCTGAGCTCCTTTCTTCAACTCGCTTTCTCGTGAGCTGGCCGCAACCCCGCAGGATGGCTTCAGGCCCTAATCTGGTTCCGGCACGGCACGCTGAGCCTTTGGTTAATTCCTCTTCCTGGTGGGAAATGAGAGTTAAATTTGCCCGTCCAGACACCTCCAGCTAGTCTGTCATTGGTTCTCCCTATTCCTGTTCATCTTCCGCAGAAATTGCAAACTGGGCCAAACAGGAGGTTAAAGGCACTGACTCTCCAAGTCGGGAGAGTGTTAGTAAAGCGTCTGGAATGTTGCACCCGAGTACCAGGGGACGAAAACTGAGACATATTGGAACACGTCTCCCGATCACACGGTTGATCATACTCTGGGTTCCACATGCATGTTTTAGCTGAAGGAAGAATCCCTTAAACCTGGAGAGTTGAGACCCGTGGAATGGGTACCATGCAATATGACTTCAAAGGGTCTTCATTTGCTCACCGAACCTCTCCAATCCTATCACTGCTGCGTTTATGCCCCTGTACACACACTTGATTCTCTTTCAGAGACATAGCAATCCATAGGTTTTAAGATACTTCCTAGTCAGGTACACTCTTAGGCATTTAATATGGGGTGTTGAGTCCATTTCGTTGAGCAAGGAGTAGCTCTTGTCTATTCCATATTTGGCTTAAGGAACTTTATCTGTGCTCATTTCAATCTCTGGTTTTATGCAGCACCCCAACTCACCTTTCCCCTTAAGCAAGCATAAGTTGGGTTTCTAAATTTGAGACCCTGTTCTGTTTTGTAATTCAGTTCCTGTGTAGCCAAGTTTACATTCCGTGTATTAGTGATATCTTATGATGTTTCTTTTCCTGTGTGACTTATTTCAGTTAGAATCATCGTACCTGAATCCACTCATTATGCTGCTACGGGCCTGATGACATAGATTTCATTGCTGAGTGATACTGCATTGTACGTAAGTACCACAACTTCTTTATCCATTTTTCACTTTCTGCGATATTGAACTTGTACCGTAAACCAGGTTCTTGTAAACAGAGCCGTCCCAACCTTTGGGGTGGCTGTGTCTTTTGATTTTAATTTCCCTAAGCTATAGGACCATAAGTGGAAGTGCCCTAGGCTCTGTTGCTTTGTTTTTTAGATGTTTCAGGAAACACCATACACTTCTCCCGAGTGGCTGTTGGCAAATTACATCCCGCCCATCAGCATAACAAGGCTCCCAGTTCTCCATGGCCTGTCCTGCCTTTCTGGATTTTACACTTTTTTCAGATGGCCCTTTTGACCGGGGGGAAGTGAGACTTCACTGTAGTGCAGATTTCCTTTGCAAGCTTGCTTGGTTGGCCAAAAAGGGCGTATGCGTTTTTTCCTGAATATATTCAGGAAAAAACGCATACGCCCTTTTTGGCCAAGTGCATCATTGTGGACGTTCTGCCTCTTTTCCTATGCTTTAAATGCAATTCCAGTCTACCTCCTGAAATCGGTTTCCTGCAATTCTGCCCCGCTTTCAAGTCCTCTTGGCAGCCTTACTTCAGTATATTTTTGGACGATAGCTGTCATTTATAACTCTGCAGGTTTGTGAATTACAGTGCCCCTGAGCTCCTTTCTTCAACTCGCTTTCTCGTGAGCTGGCCGCAACCCCGCAGGATGGCTTCAGGCCCTAATCTGGTTCCGGCACGGCACGCTGAGCCTTTGGTTAATTCCTCTTCCTGGTGCGAAATGAGAGTTAAATTTGCCCGTCCAGACACCTCCAGCTAGTCTGTCATTGGTTCTCCCTATTCCTGTTCATCTTCCGCAGAAATTGCAAACTGGGCCAAACAGGAGGTTAAAGGCACTGACTCTCCAAGTCGGGAGAGTGTTAGTAAAGCGTCTGGAATGTTGCACCCGAGTACCAGGGGACGAAAACTGAGACATATTGGAACACGTCTCCCGATCACACGGTTGATCATACTCTGGGTTCCACATGCATGTTTTAGCTGAAGGAAGAATACCTTAAACCTGGAGAGTTGAGACCCGTGGAATGGGTACCATGCAATATGACTTCAAAGGGTCTTCATTTGCTCACCGAACCTCTCCAATCCTATCACTGCTGCGTTTATGCCCCTGTACACACACTTGATTCTCTTTCAGAGACATAGCAATCCATAGGTTTTAAGATACTTCCTAGTCAGGTACACTCTTAGGCATTTAATATGGGGTGTTGAGTCCATTTCGTTGAGCAAGGAGTAGCTCTTGTCTATTCCATATTTGGCTTAAGGAACTTTATCTGTGCTCATTTCAATCTCTGGTTTTATGCAGCACCCCAACTCACCTTTCCCCTTAAGCAAGCATAAGTTGGGTTTCTAAATTTGAGACCCTGTTCTGTTTTGTAATTCAGTTCCTGTGTAGCCAAGTTTACATTCCGTGTATTAGTGATATCTTATGATGTTTCTTTTCCTGTGTGACTTATTTCAGTTAGAATCATCGTACCTGAATCCACTCATTATGCTGCTACGGGCCTGATGACATAGATTTCATTGCTGAGTGATACTGCATTGTACGTAAGTACCACAACTTCTTTATCCATTTTTCACTTTCTGCGATATTGAACTTGTACCGTAAACCAGGTTCTTGTAAACAGAGCCGTCCCAACCTTTGGGGTGGCTGTGTCTTTTGATTTTAATTTCCCTAAGCTATAGGACCATAAGTGGAAGTGCCCTAGGCTCTGTTGCTTTGTTTTTTAGATGTTTCAGGAAACACCATACACTTCTCCCGAGTGGCTGTTGGCAATTTACATCCCGCCCATCAGCATAACAAGGCTCCCAGTTCTCCATGGCCTGTCCTGCCTTTCTGGATTTTACACTTTTTTCAGATGGCCCTTTTGACCGGGGGGAAGTGAGACTTCATTGTAGTGCAGATTTCCTTTGCAAGCTTGCTTGGTTGGCCAAAAAGGGCGTATGCGTTTTTTCCTGAATATATTCAGGAAAAAACGCATACGCCCTTTTTGGCCAAGTGCATCATTGTGGACGTTCTGCCTCTTTTCCTATGCTTTCAATGCAATTCCAGTCTACCTCCTGAAATCGGTTTCCTGCAATTCTGCCCCGCTTTCAAGTCCTCTTGGCAGCCTTACTTCAGTATATTTTTGGACGATAGCTGTCATTTATAACTCTGCAGGTTTGTGAATTACAGTGCCCCTGAGCTCCTTTCTTCAACTCGCTTTCTCGTGAGCTGGCCGCAACACCGCAGGATGGCTTCAGGCCCTAATCTGGTTCCGGCACGGCACGCTGAGCCTTTGGTTAATTCCTCTTCCTGGTGGGAAATGAGAGTTAAATTTGCCCGTCCAGACACCTCCAGCTAGTCTGTCATTGGTTCTCCCTATTCCTGCTCATCTTCCGCAGAAATTGCAAACTGGGCCAAACAGGAGGTTAAAGGCACTGACTCTCCAAGTCGGGAGAGTGTTAGTAAAGCGTCTGGAATGTTGCACCCGAGTACCAGGGGACGAAAACTGAGACATATTGGAACACGTCTCCCGATCACACGGTTGATCATACTCTGGGTTCCACATGCATGTTTTAGCTGAAGGAAGAATACCTTAAACCTGGAGAGTTGAGACCCGTGGAATGGGTACCATGCAATATGACTTCAAAGGGTCTTCATTTGCTCACCGAACCTCTCCAATCCTATCACTGCTGCGTTTATGCCCCTGTACACACACTTGATTCTCTTTCAGAGACATAGCAATCCATAGGTTTTAAGATACTTCCTCGTCAGGTACACTCTTAGGCATTTAATATGGGGTGTTGAGTCCATTTCGTTGAGCAAGGAGTAGCTCTTGTCTATTCCATATTTGGCTTAAGGAACTTTATCTGTGCTCATTTCAATCTCTGGTTTTATGCAGCACCCCAACTCACCTTTCCCCTTAAGCAAGCATAAGTTGGGTTTCTAAATTTGAGACCCTGTTCTGTTTTGTAATTCAGTTCCTGTGTAGCCAAGTTTACATTCCGTGTATTAGTGATATCTTATGATGTTTCTTTTCCTGTGTGACTTATTTCAGTTAGAATCATCGTACCTGAATCCACTCATTATGCTGCTACGGGCCTGATGACATAGATTTCATTGCTGAGTGATACTGCATTGTACGTAAGTACCACAACTTCTTTATCCATTTTTCACTTTCTGCGATATTGAACTTGTACCGTAAACCAGGTTCTTGTAAACAGAGCCGTCCCAACCTTTGGGGTGGCTGTGTCTTTTGATTTTAATTTCCCTAAGCTATAGGACCATAAGTGGAAGTGCCCTAGGCTCTGTTGCTTTGTTTTTTAGATGTTTCAGGAAACACCATACACTTCTCCCGAGTGGCTGTTGGCAATTTACATCCCGCCCATCAGCATAACAAGGCTCCCAGTTCTCCATGGCCTGTCCTGCCTTTCTGGATTTTACACTTTTTTCAGATGGCCCTTTTGACCGGGGGGAAGTGAGACTTCATTGTAGTGCAGATTTCCTTTGCAAGCTTGCTTGGTTGGCCAAAAAGGGCGTATGCGTTTTTTCCTGAATATATTCAGGAAAAAACGCATACGCCCTTTTTGGCCAAGTGCATCATTGTGGACGTTCTGCCTCTTTTCCTATGCTTTAAATGCAATTCCAGTCTACCTCCTGAAATCGGTTTCCTGCAATTCTGCCCCGCTTTCAAGTCCTCTTGGCAGCCTTACTTCAGTATATTTTTGGACGATAGCTGTCATTTATAACTCTGCAGGTTTGTGAATTACAGTGCCCCTGAGCTCCTTTCTTCAACTCGCTTTCTCGTGAGCTGGCCGCAACACCGCAGGATGGCTTCAGGCCCTAATCTGGTTCCGGCACGGCACGCTGAGCCTTTGGTTAATTCCTCTTCCTGGTGGGAAATGAGAGTTAAATTTGCCCGTCCAGACACCTCCAGCTAGTCTGTCATTGGTTCTCCCTATTCCTGTTCATCTTCCGCAGAAATTGCAAACTGGGCCAAACAGGAGGTTAAAGGCACTGACTCTCCAAGTCGGGAGAGTGTTAGTAAAGCGTCTGGAAGGTTGCACCCGAGTACCAGGGGACGAAAACTGAGACATATTGGAACACGTCTCCCGATCACACGGTTGATCATACTCTGGGTTCCACATGCATGTTTTAGCTGAAGGAAGAATACCTTAAACCTGGAGAGTTGAGACACTCGTGAATGGGTACCATGCAATATGACTTCAAAGGGTCTTCATTTGCTCACCGAACCTCTCCAATCCTATCACTGCTGCGTTTATGCCCCTGTACACACACTTGATTCTCTTTCAGAGACATAGCAATCCATAGGTTTTAAGATACTTCCTAGTCAGGTACACTCTTAGGCATTTAATATGGGTGTTGAGTCCATTTCGTTGAGCAAGGAGTAGCTCTTGTCTATTCCATATTTGGCTTAAGGAACTTTATCTGTGCTCATTTCAATCTCTGGTTTTATGCAGCACCCCAACTCACCTTTCCCCTTAAGCAAGCATAAGTTGGGTTTCTAAATTTGAGACCCTGTTCTGTTTTGTAATTCAGTTCCTGTGTAGCCAAGTTTACATTCCGTGTATTAGTGATATCTTATGATGTTTCTTTTTCTGTGTGACTTATTTCAGTTAGAATCATCGTACCTGAATCCACTCATTATGCTGCTACGGGCCTGATGACATAGATTTCATTGCTGAGTGATACTGCATTGTACGTAAGTACCACAACTTCTTTATCCATTTTTCACTTTCTGCGATATTGAACTTGTACCGTAAACCAGGTTCTTGTAAACAGAGCCGTCCCAACCTTTGGGGTGGCTGTGTCTTTTGATTTTAATTTCCCTAAGCTATAGGACCATAAGTGGAAGTGCCCTAGGCTCTGTTGCTTTGTTTTTTAGATGTTTCAGGAAACACCATACACTTCTCCGAGTGGCTGTTGGCAATTTACATCCCGCCCATCAGCATAACAAGGCTCCCAGTTCTCCATGGCCTGTCCTGCCTTTCTGGATTTTACACTTTTTTCAGATGGCCCTTTTGACCGGGGGGAAGTGAGACTTCACTGTAGTGCAGATTTCCTTTGCAAGCTTGCTTGGTTGGCCAAAAAGGGCGTATGCGTTTTTCCTGA